>NC_006680.1:957500-980000 GCF_000091045.1 Cryptococcus deneoformans JEC21
CTGCGGGCAGATCTGTTCGTGTTGCTTGTTTTAGAGTTCCACCGCTACCATGCGACGACTCGGGACTATCATTTGTTCCTTCCTCAGAACGAGAAGACTTCGCGACATCTTGTTGTTTCTGGTGTTCGGAATCACTGCTGGAATGCGTGATTGGAGAATTTCCTAGGTGACCGGACGCATCAGGCGAAGAAGGCTTTAAAGTCTCTCCTCCACCTGACCCGTTACGGTCTCTTTCAGCCTTACCCACGAAAGTCGCCACGCCTGGCTGATGTTTGCCTTTTTCTTTAAGCGGAGCACTCCCATCCTGCTGTAACATTTGAGCAATCGTTTGAATACCGGCATCTGGCTCATCATGCAAAGCCCCGGCCGCATCTGTGGAAAAGCGGTGAGCATCGGACAATGCCGGCGACCGTAATGGGCTTGAGCTGCCGGATGAGCGCTGCAAGCCATCCTTTTTCCGTTGCTGATGACCTTCTGTTATGCCGTTTGATGAGTCAGAATGGACCATGCCCTGAAACACGGATCGGATAGGAAAAACGAAGCTTCCAGGTGGAATGCTGGGACTGAGTGGCCCAGTCGACGACGCCGCCGGTGAAATGGGGGTGCTGCTAGACCCATGGTCTTGACTAGAGGTATGTTGGCGATGGAAGCGGGGGGCTGCGGGCATCGCTACTGATTGAGGAGATGAATGACGCTTGGATTGTGGTTCGTGGGTAGAGTAGGCTGAGTTGGCCGGTTCGCGGGGAGATGTGGAACCGTCAGGCATTGTTGATCTGCAGTACGCAACAGAAACAGGTCAGCGACCATTGTTACATGCTACTGGATGTAAGGAGACGCACGCGGATGTGTTTGAAGGGGACCACACGGCGTCGCTGCACGACGTCGATCGCGGGCTCCTATGCTAGCGTTTTTTGTGACTGGTCCACTTGGATGCGTTGTGCCTAGCGATGAGTTAAACCTTGGGTATAAGAAGTGGAGTGCGTTGACTAAAAGGGATTTACTTTACTCTGGAAGAGAGTCTTGTGCGAATGGGGAATCTTGGATAGCTGTAAGGAAGGAAAATATTGCGTGAGAGACAAGCAGCAGAACGACTCCTCTTCGTCCGTCAGTCGCTCGGAATTGATCCCGCTGCCAGCCAGTCGTAGTGCGTCCGGGGCACGAGTGACAACCCTGGAATTGCCTGCATATCTGGTACGGCATTTCGTTAATTCCCTATTCCTCGTCCGAACGGCTAACCCAGATACTTCCCCATCCTCCATTCTTGCTAGCCGCTTTATTCTGACTATGATTCTGATAACCCCGGACGACACACTCTGAATGCTGATTGCTGGAATCTGCATTTGTGCCGCCAAAAAAAAAAAACCCTACGGCAGATGATGCAGGATCAGTTCAAGGCACCTCCTCGTCGGTTCCAGGCTTATACAGCATAAGTCCTGGTGCCTGCGTGTCATCGCGGTCCGAAGCTCATCGATAAAAAGCTGCACCCTGAAAAATAAAAAACCATGCAGAGCATGCGTCGTCGCTATCGCACCTTATCCCCAACCTTCTTTCCGGCATTAGTTGACTCGTTCAAGGAGTTATTAACCTTGAAAGGGGACATCTTCTGAATTTTGCTTATCGCTTATCTATACCGCTGGCTTATCAAACTCATCTCACATCGCATCGACTTGAGCAGAGGTGACATGACAATCGTGCACCACTGATTCATAGGCATTTATCTACATATAACATATGACAGGAGGCCCAGGCCTGCCTCCCTACTACTACTGTAAAACGTCGTACGGGTAATATGGTGGCGCCATCGGATGAATGAAAAACAAAGCAGAAGGCAGGGTAAAGAGGAACATTGAGAGGCAATAAAGTTCAAATTCGCTGCCAGAGCTAAGCGTTTAGGAAAGTGACCATGCCATACAATCCAATCCTATAATTCTGTCACCTCACAAGACCCAAAAGATGTATGAAATCTCATGAAACATCCAGAAGTCCATACAAAGGGTACAACGGAATGTCAGGCGTTAACTCTGCCCGTGTGAAGGCGCTGGTCCCATTTCGCAAGTAGCCCAAAAAGACCTTATTTGGTTCTTTGTTTCGTCAGATTGTTTCAAGGCCTATCCTGTTCATTCATTCTCACGTTTATCAACATATAGCTCACAGTTGCTAAAGTTGCTAACAACTCGTAACTCTTTACAGCATCAACAGACACACCAGAGGGATCGACAATGAAGTCATTACCTGTGCGATGTTGAATGATCCGCAACTGCTACCTACTCATCAACTACTGATGGTCGATGTCAAGCACCCTTCGAGACACGAATATAAACACCACCGGTGCGATTTTACGGCTGGCCAGTGCGTGCCCTTCATTCTTCTTAGTAAAATATACTAGAGGCGCCAATTCAAATTATCAGTTGACATAGCATATCATCATGTCTATCACTTCAGCGACTTATACCGGCCTTGCCCCCGTCTCCCAACACACCAAGGACAATCTCACTTACTATCCCTACGTCCTCCACAGTATCTTTGGCAATCAGTTTACTGCCGCTACAGCTGACCCATACATTCCCGCGGAAACCATCAAACTCAACACTGGGCCAGTGGGACTTCAAGCGAGGTTGAAAGGCGAGGACGGAGCGCTCGTTGAGACTGCTCGTAAAAGTGATGGTAGCGGTAATGCGATCGTCAGAATAACAGGAAGCTGGTATCTTAAGCCAGACCAAAAGAACAAAACCAACGTGCACCTTACTGCGGATACAGGGGATTCCCATACGGTCTCCTCTAGTCCACCAACAGATAGCCCCAACGCTCTGCTTAGTCCTATCAAGAGCTCAAAAAGCCCACAAGGAGGAACAGTATCACCTCATCCACCACCACCGAAAAGCCCTGCAAAAAGGCTGGTAGACAAAGCTAAAAAAGGGCTCCACCGTTTACACGATTTTCCAACTGTCCTTTCACGTTCTGGCATCACAGGACAATTTGCGTATGTTTTATTTTAGACTGTTGATACGTGGAGCTTAATGTGTAATGTCCCATGACAGACCACTCATAGCAGAGGCGGTGACGCCAAACAAAAACCAATACTTTAAGGAGGTACCATGTTTTGGCCTTTTCTCCACCCAATATATAGCCACCAAGTTCATCCCCCAAGGTCAGACAATCCTTGTCGAACAACCGCTTGTCACCATCAGTGACTTTTTCAAAAACTCTGAGAAAGATACTCAAGATTACTATGATCGAGCCGATAAAGCTCTCAAACAGCGATTCGACAAGATGCTCAACCTTCATCCCAAAGAGGGGTTCTATGGGACTCTGTTGACTAATGCGGTCAAGCTCAAGGAAACTGGCGATCGTGCCATGATCTTTGAAAAAGCGTTAAAGTTTAGGCGGAGTTGTGATGCAAATATAACCATTGCTTGTCATGGTGGTGGACCTGCAGCGTGTAAGTCGGTCCTACCTTTTTTGGTGACTGAAGCTAGATTTGGCTGAAAGAAAGAACCTACAGACTGTATTGCCTTGACCGACATTCGACCTGGAACCGAGTTGCTCCAACGCTATATTCCCTCCGATGCGTCTCCTTTCCAGCTCCGCCAAGCACAAATTCTTGAAGAATATAATGTCATTTGTCAATGCCGCCTCTGCACCCTTCCCTTAATTGAACGTGAGAGAAGCGACGACAACCGCGTCCGCCGTAGGGAGATCCTTGATAACCTCGACAGAGACATGAAACGCAACCCTACTGTCGCCTTAGCAAGGGTAGAAGAAGCGATACTGCTTGCCGTCCAGGAAGGTCTTTGGGAAGGGCTATTTTCGGACTTTGAAAAAGCATGCATGATTTGTTGTGGTTGGGGCGATGAGGAGAGTGCGGAAAAGTGGAGAGAGCCAGCAAAGAGGGCGGCCACGTTGTCTTGGGGAGATCAGATTTCGAAGATCCTTTCATCGACCATTATCGACGTTGAGCCAAAGAAAACAAAAATCTGGGACACTTTTCGCGTAGCAGCGAAAACGGAAATGACGCAGCTGAGAGGGCCAGATCCGGCGTTTTTGAGAGTAAGTCGCTCGATGCTCTCTTATGTTCGAATCGTTCTTGGTCCAGCCAGAAACATGCTGATTTCTTTTTATGCGGACAGCAAGCATTAAGGATCTTTGCTTTCATGAATCCTCGTACAGGAAAGATGGACCCTCTATTCGACGTCTCTAATATCGAAGACGTGGGTAGGGCGATTACCATCACCGGTCCGGATACCACGATTCATCAGCCTCAAAAAGCAGACATGATGAACGAGAAAAATGATCCGAATATCCTCCAGGCGCCTCTTAATTCTAACCCTATGAGACCTGCGGCTTCTGTGAGCCCTTCAAGTCCGACGACGAGTCCCCTGAATCCGAAGAGTCTACTTGGCCCCGGGAGCCTCAGTCCTAATAAAATGAATTATCGAAAGAAGTCGATGGGAATTATGCGCAAAAAATCGCATTTCTGATGCAGTGCTTGTACCTGTACATACACGGGCGACGTCTCGTCACTGAAGGCCAGAAATAACGAAGAAGACTGAGTTGTATAACAGTAACTTGATGCCATTTTGTTGGTGATATTTGTATTATCTATGATGTGATTAGCATGGATTCGATTTCATGAAAAAAAGTGATGATCTGAAGGAAACATGATATGATGTCATATTAGTGGAGGACAACTGGTCGATGAAGATTGCGCAAAAGGTTTACAAGGTAGTGTTAATTGCCGCAAGTCTCTTGTGGACTTATATGAACCTTCGCCAAGTAATCCTATACGTCATCCTCCTGTGTGATAATTCTTCAGGACGATTTTTAATGACAGCCACACTCTCAGAGTCAAGTGCTGTCAAGCAAGGAGTTTCTTTGATATAGGTTGACGCTATCGTGACAATGGGCCTTCCTTGACTGGATGCCACGCCAAACGTTGAGCACACCGCTAAAGGTCCTTGCAGAATGCGAATGTAGATCAATTTACAATGTTGGCCAGCGAAGGCAGCTAATTCACCAAAGCCCCTTCGGGTCAGTGTCAGAAACCATCAGTATCGTCATGCAGTCAGCATCCCTTATGCGCATAGACGCCTGAACGTGTTCTGAATTGATGCAGATGCCAGCGAGCCAAAAGCCAGAATAAAGCCTATTCCATCCACAGGCCCTCCTACAATACTCCCCAACCTCATCCAACGACCAAGCGCCAACAATCTCCACAAAACCATATAAAAATTGGTATACTGGCGAAAATTATCGGTTAGACTTGGCGACACGCTCAAGCTCGTCCTTCTTCTTAATGGCGTAAGAGTTGGAAGAGCCCTTGGCGGCGTTGACAAGCTCGTCGGCGAGACACTCGGAGACGGACTTGGAGTTGTGGAAGGCGGACTCTCGGGTCTGGAAGAAACTGTCAGTGGCGGCGGCGGATTGAGTAAGCACAGGGTATGATAACTTACACCAATGGTCAAGAGAGAGATAGCCTGGTTGACTCGCCTCAAAGGAGAGACGTCGACAGCCTGTCGACGGACGGTACCCTGAGAACCAATTCGGGTAGAGTCTTCTCGGGGACCGGTGTTGATGATAGCGTCAACTGTAATGACGATTAGCCACTGGCCTCAAGCTACTTCACACACCGAGAACTTACCGAGGACCTGGATGGGGTTCTGCTCGGTGACGAGGTGGATGATCTCGAAAGCGTGTTGGACGATTCGGACGGCCATGATCTTCTTACCGTTGTTTCGGCCGTTCATCATGAGACTAATACCAGATCCCAATCAGCCACATTCCTTTCGATCCCCACTCTTGCAAAACCAACTCACGCGTTGACGAGTCGCTCGACAATGGGCATACGGCCCTTGGCGAACTGCTTCTTGGCGTATCGGCCAGCAGTGTGGGCTGCCAGTTATTTGTCAGATTGGACATTTGACACAAATACGAGATGTGTTACTCACGGACGTAGACAGCGTGGTTAACGTTGATGTAGTCCTGGAGAGAGATGTCCTTAACCTCGACACTGCAGTACAGCGTTAGTCGTCATTCTGCGTATTCCCGACCTTCCCATTCCTCAACCGTGCAGCTTGCTCATTCTCCTCGCTTCTCAGCCTCTCGCTCAAAGATCTCAAGCTCTGCTTCCCCTTTGGCCAATCCTGTTATTCTCCATGAGATGGAAATACCACTCACCCCTCAGACTCCCACTTGCCAAAAAGCTTGACAGTTCCCTCGTTCGCAATCTTCTGCACCTCAGTAGGAAGAGCCTGGATAGCGGCCATCTTGATCAATCTTTTTTGTTGGTTTTTTGAAGAATCCTTCCGTTAAAAAGTCGGTTCTTGTCCTGTTCCGTCCTTGGTGTAGGAGGAAGTTTCGGTATCGGAAAGTGGTTGGGGAGAAAAGGCCGAAGCTTGATGGATGAAAGAAACAAGTTGGGAGGATGTGAGGAGTCTTTCGGTGAATCCGCCGGCTGGCTGGTGGGCAAGAGAGCGAGCGCGTCCGGCATTTCGGCATTAGGCTATTTGTATGGAAGATGTCAAGAAAAGGCATTGGGGTGTGGCGCGGATTCATAGTCGGAGTTTGGAAGAGTGTGAATTATCGCCGACCATTTCGCTCCTACCGTGCCTCCACTTGGACGCCCTGACATTCCACCTCCACCTTTGGTTTTTTTGCATCTCACGCAGTTCGTTGAAAGTGTCATCATTTGCTTCCATCGTGATTGCTGTTGCTCCTCCTTCTGCTCACTGCTCGGATTCGATGCGCTCGCCTGTTTGACTTTTCTACTCTGCATTTTTCTTTTGGCTTTTCATGACTTCGCCGGCCGTCATTGCACCCCACGGTAACAACGTAAACATTATCTGTTAATGTGAATCAACATTTGATAACCAGAACTGTGTCACTTATTATCATTGTCCATCTTTACCACAGCTGCTCTTTATCCTTCCACGCAACATTACTCCACGCGTTGCACCCCTGGGCCACTGCAGATGGCATATAAGCGGGCCCATAGTGCTGATCTCTGGGTACGAAATCGATTTCGGTACTTCGTAAGCAAGTACAAAAATTGCTATCAGTAGTTGTTTGAGAGCCATATCAAGACTGTTACAGTCAAGAAGCAGAGCAGGCATCCCCTCTTCTATCATCTTTAATATACGAAATATTATCTATTTTATCACGGCGTATCGTAATCGTATCATCAAAAGTATTCGGAACACTTGACGGCCTTGTTATTAGTTGTCCATCAAGACCTAAATTCGTCATTGTATACGGAAGGGAGGTCCAAGTTTTTGTGGCTCGAAGTATTTGCATTTCTTGCAAGATTCGGAGTGTATTACGAAAAGTAAGGAGCACGGAAGAACGAAGCGGACGTAATAAAAGTCCCGAGCCAGAGTCAGACGCGCGAGGTGCGGCCTTCGACGACAGCGAGTGACTGTAGTTTTGTGCTTTTGAGAGGCCCATGCATCCAATGGACATGCATATAATGTCGGTTCAAGGGAACAGCCCACCATCCATTGACCATGACTGTTTGAGAGGACCATGCATGAACTGGCGGGCGATAGGATAGCCGGAGGCTCAAACAGGCAGGCTGAGTATGCCTCGCGGAGAGAGTCGGATTGCAGTTGCCTCCCTCGGGGTTTTTTTTTAACGCCGGGTACAGTCGGCTTCTGCCCTATCACCTTGGCTGCATATACATCTCCCTCGCTCTCCAACTCTCCCCACTCACCACTCATCCAAAATCATCACCATGTCCATCCTCAAGCTCCGATCCGCCCTCGCCCCCCTCTCGGCCAGGCGATTCGCTACCGCCGCCCCCTCCGTCTCCGTCACTTCCACCCGCTCAAATGCCTCCGCTCCCCTTCTCGGTAACATTGAGGCCAGCTGGAAGACCCTCCCCGCCGAGGAGCAATACGAGGTTTACCAGCAGCTCGAGCAGCTCCAGAAGAAGAACTGGAAGGAACTCACAATAGATGAGAAGAAGGCTGGTGAGTGGTCTATCTATTCGTTCTAGCTGTGTTTCTACAAGCCAAGAAGGAACGGGGAAAAACTATCGGGCGCAAGCGGACGTGACGGTTCGACAGAATGTCATTGGTCGGAATGTCGCATCAGCGGTGAAACATCATTCTTCAACGCATAGGAGGTGTACGGAGCGTGCTGGAGAGTAGAGGAAGGGTGCCGTGGCAGGTGTTGATGCATGTAAACTTAAGTTCATGCATACGCACCTGGCCAAAGCGTCTGGCATGGGAAAACTACACGCTGCCGTTGGAGCCATGCTAATCATGCTTCTTGCTCTCTCCACCTTTACACCCATTCACCGCCCCGTCAATTCACCCATCCACGCATCCACCTCTCTCCTCAAACCCCAAACCATTTGTTTTCCAAAACTAGCCTACTTTGTCGCTTTCGGCCCCCACGGTCCTCGCACCCCCGCCAACGAGCCTGGACACTCTCTTAAGGTCTTTGTCGGTGTCGCTGCCCTTGTCGGCACTGCTTATGCTGTCTTCGAGTTGGCTCGCTCACAAGGTACGTCTCCTTTCCCTTCTCTGGACCCCCCTACCCTATCCCTATCTGGCTTGCGGTGTCAGTCGGCGCTAGTCGGAGTTGGGCGGTGGAGTCTTTTTGGAACGATTTGGTTACATGCTGATTTGTTCCCCTCTGTGTAGCCGCTCCTCCTCCTAGGACCATGACTACCGAGTACCAGGAGCAGATGAACGAATACATGAGGTCTCAGAACATGAACCCTATCGTACGTCCTTCTGTTCTACTCTCCACCACTGGGCCTGCGACAAAAAAACTTGCGCTAACGCCCTACTCTCGAACAGTCCGGTGTCTCCTCCGAGGGTTACAAAGGCAAGGGTATGGTTCAGTAGGGTATGGTTCAATCCCCTTAAACTTGACGAACCAAATCACTATCATTATAAAAACAATTCCATTCCATTCTATGTATGGACCTGTTTTCTTTGGGCACAGTATTTGCTATGCACACAAAACAATAACGCATATTTCGTTGAGTGTTGGACAGTGAGCCGAGCAGTCGAGAAGGATTGTTTGAGTAAATGGAGGTCAAATTGGAAGTCCAAAGCCGCACTCTGCGAAATGTCTAGGGACGAAGCGAGCAGAGACCAGCAGATGATGGGAAAGGAACCAAAGGAGAGTACCGTGGGTTTTTGAGAGCAATCGGGAAGAAGTGAAAACCTCCGATTCTGGCATCTTTCGTCGTCGCTCTAATCATTTCTGCCCTGCCATCAACGCGTAGCATTATTGCTGATTCAGAAATATGTAACATGCTGATTCAACTAACATATTAACGAGAAGGTATAGGTTACACTATAGTGGATAATGAGAGTGTTCCAATGTCCTAGGGATACCGTACCCCCTTATTGATATTTTTGCGTTGTCCGTTTGAGCAGGGTTGTTTGCCTCGTGACTTTTTGACACGCCAGCAAAGAAGCTTGACCTTCAAGCTTTCCGACCCCCTCCATATCTCTGCGACACAAACAACGGGTTTTCCCTCACTTCTTCGAGACTTTCTTCCATTTCGTTACCCCCTGTCCTTCCCTACCTTCTCCTTCCTCGCCTTCACCTTTACCTTCGATAGCAGCCACAAGAGCGTCGATAGGTAGAGTATTATTTATAAGCGGTTGTTTAGGGAAGTTCGAGGAGGATGACTGGACATGAGACGACATGGCTGCTATATGAGCTCGTCGAGCGGCTCGATCGGCACGGGCTTGTATCTGAGCGGTTTCGAAATCATAGTCGCCCATAGCCGCCTGGTCCATCCCAAAACCCCCTAGCATCAGCTTTCTATTCAAGCTCCCTGTGGCGAGCGCTGCGAGTGAAAGACACGATGGATAACCGTACTCACTTTGAGAATGGCTTCCGTCGGACCGCGGAGTTTGGTCCTCCCAAACTTGCTCCAACCGTCATACAGCTCTGGATCCCGCGTAAACCTCTCTTTGAACTCACTATCACCAAATAAATCGCCTTGACAAAGCATCGCAGCATCTCTCGCTGCTTCTGCCCATTCCGCCGCCGACTTGGCATCCGCCCACCTTACACAGATCTCGAAACCATCTACAAACCTATCGAAGAGCGCTTCCCACAAGCCTTCAAGAGTGATGAGCTCGATGGTTCTCTCAATCTGGAAGAGGGCGGAGAGGGGTTCGGAAGAGGAAATGATGGGGTAAGAGGCGAGTAGACGGTGGTAGGTCAGTCGATTTTCGTCGGAATAGCGGCGGGACAGAGGAGGTAAGGAGCAGAGACGGCAGGTGCATGGAGTAGCGTTAATTTGGGATATCTTTTCCCGGCGGATGGCGGAAGGGTGGAAGGCGTATTCCAGTCGGACAGAGAGTTTTTGGCCTTCGGGGATATCAACTAGCGCGACAAGGACTAGAGAACGGAGATATCGTCAATGTGGTGGCATAGTTGGAGAGGTTGGGACTTACAGCCCAGAAAACGGTCTTGAGCCCATAAAAACCTGACATTCGCCTCACAAGAATATGCCACTTGGGGTATCTTCTCAAAAACCCCCACCCTGCCCATGTCACCTAGCGGTATCCTATTCGTGCTCATCCGACCATAGAGCCCCATTTCGGGCCTAGCATTCGCAAGTGCATTGATCCTGGTCTTGATATCAGGTGTACAGCTAGCGTAGACTTCCTCTGCTTCTTTGGTGGTGAAACCACCACTGAGAGTGATGAGGGGAGGTTCCCAGAGGAATGTTTTGCCTCGGGGAATGAAGCGGTTTGCGAACAGTTGTTTGTGTGTCCGACCTGGGACGACTTCGGCGCGATAGAATGGGACTCCCGGGATGCCATTCTTGTACACCACCTGGGCTACTTGGTCAGGCGGTCTACAAGTTAGTCAACAAATAGAAGTTGGGCTCGGAGGAAAAGGGTGGAGACATACCGTTGTCGCAACTGGAATTCAGGTATCAATTTCCCTTTTTCATGTTCAGCTTCCTCTGCAATCTTTTTGGCTCTTGCTGCTTCTCGCCGTCTTTGGCCTTTAGACTTTTTAGATGCCTGTGGTAAAACTGGTTCCGTTGATTTTTGGCTCTCGATTTTCCACTCATCATGGGGGCTCGATGGAGTTGTGGTATCATCCTTTTCAGTTATATCCTCCTCGGGCTTTCCGAGGGTTGGAGACTCATCAGTTTTCAAACATGGCGAATCGTCCTTTTTATCGTCAACCCCGCCAGACATGGTACTTGATGTGTCTTCCGGAATGAATTCAATGCTGAGATTGAGTGTTGAGGTGTCTGTGGCCACTTGAGCGAGTGTGTCCAGCCTCTCGCCGGTGCCGTTGCCTTCTACGTTGCTATTAGACTCATGAGGTTGTGACAAATCGCTCGAAAGAGCCTTATTGTGTAGGGGTTTGGAGATTAATGCGTTAGCTTTGGGCTCTTCAAGAACCGACTCTGTCCTATTTCCTTTATTTATGGGCCGTTTTCTTGGCTCATCTAGCTTTTCTTCTTTCTCATCAAACTGGACCTCTTCCTTATCGACTAACCTCTCCTCCACTTGCGGGAAGGCCGGGCCCATTGTTCCCTTGATCGTCTTCGTCGCCTTTGTCGAGTTTCCCATTTTCCACGCGGCGCCGGTATGGAGATGCCCCTTTCCAGAAAACGATGGTTGGATGCTCACCCCTCCGTCTTGTTGTGATGACCTTTGTTCCTCCAGCTCGCGCATTGCCTTTTTCTTGTATGTCGCAATCAACTTTTTCAATTGTTTCGTTTTTCCAGGTTGGGGCTCCTTGGACGGCTGATTTGTGGCGCTGGCGTTGCTGGAGAAGACGCAGGTGAAAGGGCTGATGGCTGGACCTTTGGGTTGGGTTTGAGGTGCTAGGCCTATGCTCGAAGATCTATCCACCTCCTCTTCTTCATCCTTTCGGCTAACACTGGTCCCTATCAGTGCCGGCGCAGATTCGGGTCGAGGGACGATATCCTCTGCTGTTTCACCGATATCGATGTTAGGTCTGGTCCTCCGGTGTTGATGCACGTTGGGTAGAAAAGCGGGGGCTGAAGATTGAGAGTTGATTTCATCTTCGTCCTCGCTGGCGTTGGCACTGATATTGTCAGAAGGATAAGGAGGAGCGTCTAACGGATGGTAGAAAGTTTTGGATGTGAACAACATTGTCGTCCATCGGCGAAAATCACTATTTTGAGGGGCTCAATATATGTTATATGGGTATGAGTAGATAAGTGTGGATATGGACTGAGAATGAGAAGATGATGATGAGGGGAAAAGAGATGAAGTAAGAAGAGAAAAGTTGAGGTATTTCGTTTCCTTACTCTGTTCTTCCTATCTTTCCGTCTGTCTCTTCCTCGTCGACGAGGCGGACGCGGGGGACTTGAGAGGTCGGCGTTATAGCAACTGATTCCGCTGCCAGGCATGGTTTTAAAATCGCTGATTTAATTCTAGCCGTTGCCACCTTCAAGTCAAAAGGCCGGAAGGGATTCATCTGTTCATCGTTATTCACTAGCTTCTTTCCGTGCCTTTTCCCATCAGATAGTGGAATTTAAAGACTAAGTCAGGTCATAATGATCTCTAACTTTATGCTGGCTTCCTCTGCTCTTCTGCCTGTCTGATCGTGTGGCTTCGGCTGCAACTCAGGGTCAACGTCAGATTAGGCAAGATTCAGGGAAAAGCCGGCCCTTATCTACGCCGCTTGCCTCTCGCATTTTGCATCTTTCTATAAATTATTGAATAAGAGAGCGCGGGCGTGGAGGTTTGGCTAGCGTGGAATCTTCTTCGAATGGGTTTTATCCTTCCAAGGGAGTCGCTGGAATCGCAGTCAAAACAAAGGCTAGCAGTATTAAATGGTCTGCGCTTGGGTCTGCGTACTTATACAAAACTTATACTCTTATCTCCATCTCACGTCCATATTCACCACAACATGCGCACATTAACACTCCTCCTCTCTTTCGGCCTACTCACCTCCGCCATCGCTGGCACGTCTCTCTCTCACTTTCGCTCTTGGCAGGACTGACTTCTTTCACGTAGCGCCTGCGGCACATCCTAGAATCCCCGCCTTCTTTTTGAAAGATCCTCTCTCCATCCACCGCAAAAGTTCCATTCCGCCCCCTGCTGCCGGCGATGATGAGCTAATCAAAACCGCCATCAAGTCACTCCCATACGATCTCGAAACAGAATTTACCGATGATTCGGGTCTTGTCCGCTTCGCTTCTCCATCTTCCACCTCAGCTTCGTCGAGCTCAAAGAGTCCTGTAGTACAGATAGAGATGGACGCGTACGAGGCGGAAGATGCAGAGACGGAAGACACATGTGCGAATGTATGCGGAGTCACGAGGGTGGAGGGCGCGAAGAGTGAGCAGGAGGCACTTTGTAGTCCTGCAGGGCTGAAAGCTACATGTAAGATTTACTCTCACCCCGATCCCCTATGAGTTGGAGGGCTGATAAACATTCTTTTTTCCGTAACCAGACGCTTGCGCTCTATGTATGGACAAGGTATGGAGTGATAAGACGTGGGAGAACTCGGCACTCGCAGAGTATGAGCGTATAGCTTCTGCCTGTGAAGGGGGTGATAGCTCTCAGAGGTCAGTTCTCTACTTCACTTACAAACAAGGGCCAGGCAAAACGTGGGATGAGAAAGCTGACATTCGGCACGTAGACCAATCCGACGCAGAAGTAGTCCTGGCTCTGCTTAGGCCTTTCGCTCCTTCACATTTCCCCTAACGGTTCCTTCACGACGTTTCCCTTCCCCAGATAGACCAAATACATTCATTAGAGGAACACTGTCCTTGTATCAATAACTTTTTTTTCGGTAATTCCCGCCCCTCTACTGTCCTTATACTTAGATCTCCCTTTCGCTTATTTGTTCATTCAAAAGCTAGGTCAAAGCTTCCGTTTGTCTTGTATTAATATATAGCCCCTTTTCCCCTTGTCGTGACTTCTTTCGCTTCCTTTTTTGGTATCTATCCATAGTCTCATTCATTATGTTTCACCCTCTTTCATTCCCCGTCACATGGTATATCCTGTCATCAAGCTCTTATAATCGCTTTTAGTAGAGGATAGGCACCCTTTTCTGAATTTTGTCAGATCCTTGCGATGGAATCGTACAATATGAACAATACGGTATGAGAATGAAGGTGGGCAAGACAAGTAAGAAATAAGAAAAATTGCATCTATAGTATAATAGCTTGGCTCAAGGTTCTATTCATGATCGTTATAGTCGTTTTACCATGTGCAAGCTGATGTACCCATCCTATCCAGTGATACAAAATTCGTATAAGGGTAATGTGGCCAGTTTTCGGTTGCAAACACGTTACATCCATAAGGAACTAATCAAATCTCTGACTGAACACCTACAAGAGTTACCTGCAGCTCGATAGCTGGAAGTCCTTGGCCCCAGCCATAGCTCAGAAGTATCACCTCTTCCACCTAGTTTTCTTTCCTTTACGGCCCTTCTTAGTGCTCACCAACCTTCGATCTCGGCAACAAGCTCATCCAAAGTCACTTCCTTACCTGTAAGAGGGTTGATCTGTGCATGTGCAATCGGACCCAAGGTACGCTATTGATGACGGACCACAAGTCAGTCCTGCTCGCATGATCATGTAAAGGAAGGAGGGTGAGCGAATATGAGCAGACTCACTAGTAAAAGATCTTTGCTAGGCCCGTGAAGTTTCGCTCTTCCTCTAGAGCCAAACCAGGGATACGTGACAGGATCTTTGGCACATTCTTCGTACTCCATTGGTCCAACCTCATCCCCCAACGAATAAACTGCTGCATATCTCCCCAATCTCATCCACGCCCTTGTGCTCTCGGCGTCGCCCCAAAGACCACACAGCTCCCAAGCATTTCTGAACCGCTCAAACAAATGCTCCCACACTCTTTCCTCTGCAATGATGGCCAAACTTTCTTCCAATCTTGATAAAGTAATAGAAGGGTAGTCGCCACCGCCGTCCCTGAGGATGCGACCCATCGTCCAAGAGTAGTTACGGAAATTCGAGGCGCTTCGCTCCACCATGGCCGGTGATTGACTAGAGCAATCCTTACACTGACATTTGCTGCCAGTTTCCTGAAGAAGTAGCCGTTGTCGCTGATTTCTGTCCCCGAAAAAGGTTGGACCGTAGCGAATGAATAGTTCGTGGCCTGCAGGAATGTCATCGATCGCAACGAGATCTACCATCGATCTCAGCCTCTGAACTCAAATGTCAACCAGTTCGTCGACTCACAGGCGATAGTCACTTCGGGATTATGAGGATCGAGATAAATAAACCTGACATTCGGTCTACAAGCCTTTGAAATTCGGAGGATATTCTCAAAGACAACCAGTCTATAACCCCCGTCCTCCATGTTCACCGTAATGCTATTCCCCTTTATGCGACTAAGGCGACTGTCAATTGACGGAAAATGATTGCGAAGATTATTCATTTTAGTTCTCGTCCTGGGTTCGGTTTCTTCAAACAGATAATCCATTTGCTTTGAATCTCTGGGTTGATAGTAAGGTAAATTGATCAAGGCGAGCTCTTTCATGATTGTTTGGCCACGTGGAATATCCCGTTTGGCGATATATCTGGCGCCCGTCCCCCGATGAACTTCTTTAAACCAGGGATTGTTGCTGAATCGCTGCCCTTCGGCTATGCGTGTAAATTTACTGGCATCCGAGCTAAATAAAAGTCTGCTTAGTAGGTGCTTCATGTGTATTCTTGGCACTTACCTCTTCTGTCGTCTTGGGGAATTCCCCTCGCCGTTGTCTGCCCCGTCGGCTTCAAGTTTCTTTGCCTTCGCCCTTGCACGTTTCTTTTGACCTTTGGACTTTTTCAGAGTCGTTAGATCCTGGTGGGCTGTGAGGCCTCCTTCTTCAGCATCCTCAATCGCGTCCTCTGGGCAGGAAGAGATATTGTCGAGCTGTCTATTTTCTAGCTCAATGGAAACGCGCGCATCGTGGCCTTGAGTGCTCTTTCCAGGCTCCGATACTTCGTCGTCGATATCCTTTAATACTGACTTACTGTCCTGGGGCTTCGTAAGTGGTTCTGTTTTGAAGTTGTTCTTCATTTTCTTCCGCTGATGACGCTGATATTGCCATTCCTCTTCTTCGTCATCCTTGGTCTCAAGCCGCTGTTCATCCTCATTGGAAAAAGGTGCCTGCGATTCCGCAGCCTGACTAAGCGGGCTTATGGGGGTGATGATCGTGACATCCAGTTGATCGACATTTGAGGCGGTGTCGGGTGCTTCACTGGCAGAAGTTGAGAAAGTCCCTTGAGTGATAGAAGGCGACGTTGTCACCCCGAGAAGAGTTACTTGTGGCTTTAATGCCTTTAGCTTGCGTTACGCGCCTACTTCTACTGCCGACTTACTTTATCAGAGGGCAAATCCTGTTTTGCCTCTATGTCCCCAGGTTCGATAACGGCTTCATGGTCCGCCATGTCCTTATCGTTTGGAGTTAATTGTGCCCTATTTGCCTCTTCGGCCGATTGTTCAATGAATGTCTTTTCGATTTTAACTTCCTTGTCATCTGTAACTGGAGGATGGTTGTAGACTTTCTCATCATTTGGAGGAAACTCCTGGACACGGAGTTCATTTAGTGATTCCCGGGAACATTGACCGTCCTGAATCTGTTCCAACGACGTTTAGTTGGAGATATGACATAAGCAAAATGTTTTGGAAACAGGCGTACCTGATTTACGCCTATCAACAGGGGGCTAATATCATGATCCGGAATATCACTAAGAGAGGGGCCTTCATAAAATGACTTAGGTTTCTTTCGGAAGACGTGCGCCGATGGCTGTTGAGAGTGTTCTGCGTTTGTGAACGAAGAGGAATGTAGCCGCTCCTGGTACACTTGGTCCGTTTGATGCCGTCGAAATGTTGATGGGTTGTATTGCGAGACAGAGAATCCAGAGGCGTGCTTGGCGTGGGTTTTCGGTGGTCGTCTCGTGAAATGAGGTTTGTTTGCACCTGAAGGCGCTTGGGGAGGTTCCCAGTTCTGGCCATAGTAAGAGGACTGGTTATATGTGATGTTTGATGTAGAGACTCTATATGTTAACGAAGAGGCCATCTGCGCAGGGCGGGCATCGACAGTCAGCTGGTTGTATGAGTGACGGTGTCCCATTTGAATAGCTGTGGGATAGTAATATGAAATTTCCTTTTTAATAGGCAGCGGCTTTACGATAGGCGGTCCCTGGATTTTATGTGGCATGTACCAGCCTTGTCCTGTGTAATCGTCAGGGCCTTGTGCTTGAGGATACAGAGTTTGAAATGCTTTTTTAGGAGGAGCCCACCCTGGTCCACTATATGGTTGACCGTAAGGCATGATATATATCCATGTCTGTTGAGAAGGATCCCAGGCATATCCCGGACAGCCAACAGGTGGACCTGTGACGGGGTGGTACAAGGGATGACTGTTGTTTGAACTAGATCCATTTGGTTTTTGGGATTGTACGGACAGGGTATCATTCGCAGGAGGAGATACCTGTTTTGTCAACTCCTAAAAGATTGCCAATCAGTAGACGTGCCCTTCTAAAGCCATGGCAGTCAACATACCTCATGCATCTCATCCTCCATCATGTCATATTCTTTATTCCACTTATACTTCTCCTTCAAGCCGACTCTACTCCTCTTCTTGGGCGATTTTTGGACCTTTGTTCCTAATGCCGATTTCGATCGTGATAACCGAGTATCGTCAGTGCGCTTGGTCATAAGCAGTCGCCTGGAAAACATTGTAGGAATAAACCCGGGGGCAGACTGATGGGAGTTATGAGAGCTAGTTAGGGAGCTCGTCTCGAGCCTGCACTCATCACCCGCATTTGATTTGCTGGGGCGTTTGTCGAGGTTGGGGTTGAAGAACCTGGATAGCTTCAGAGGCATTGCGCATGTGGCCTATGTCGTGGGAAGCATTTGACAGGGTGAGATGGAAGTGGGTGGGGCAATACAATAAAGACTGCTGTTAGGAACAACTGTCATTCCATTGCAAATGACGAGGTCAGTCGTGAAGTTGCACAGGTCCTTTGGTGTTGATTTGGTGTTGACAAACATTCGCCTAAGTCCTACAGCAGATAGCGGCCAACGCAACAAATGGTGTGGCAATGTCAATGAATTTGCCATGCTGGGTATTTCGGTGGTAGACTAGTATAAAAAAAACTGTCAAACATAGCTTGTATGTAAGGACAAATAACAAGTGAAGAGCTTGCGTGCGCTGCTTCAGACACCAAATAGGTAAAAAAGAAACTTCCTGTCGGAGAATCGAACTCCGATCTCCCGCGGACACTGTTAGTGACAAGCGAGCATACTAGCCGTTATACGAACAGGAACTTGTTTTTATCCCAAGCAATAACTATTTATCTATGTGCTCAGATTAGATCTACCAAAGGAATCTCTCATTGCAGAGTACGATTACTGTCGCATTTGATGGTCGATCTTAATTCTTTTTTTCAGGTACAAGCAGGGTCTTTGATTGTTTAAAAGGAGAGCGTTCGAGGGATGGGTGATGAGTGATGAACTGCTACAAGGATGTGAACAAGGCGACGTGAGAGATTGAATACACGTGGATAATTGAAACATCATATGATAGTATAAAACCGTGGTATAAATGAAGGATAAGAGAGGAGGAGGAGGGGCGTCTGAGCCTGAAGGTCGACAGATGCCGGCAAAAAATGAAGAAATGGACAAATCAAGTTTCGGCGCTTGATCAGTCAGAGCTAGCCAGACAGAGTAATCGTGATCGGCTTCGGCTTCGCCGGCGTGTTTTAAGTGTAAAGAGCTTTGCGTACGCGTCATGCCAAGCTTTCTTACTCCGAAAGAAAAGTCTTGCTCTCCTCTGCTACATCGCTGATAAGAGATAACCTCAAGTCACGAGTCCGAGCGAAGTACCTCACTTTATGATGGATCAATACGAACGAAGCGCTACGCATCAACAGGGAACGAGGAGGAATGTTTGTGAAACGGAGAAAAGCACTATTAGTAGGCAGTGCCCTTCAATGGATAGCGATCGGGGACGGGCCGGGGAAGGCGCTCTTGTTCGGCAGGAAAAACAGTACGAGTAAACAGCACGCGAATGAGCTTCGGCCATCAATGAATAATATTTTTCCGTCAAAGGGTCAAAAGATAGAAAAAAGGTCGCTTTAAGCTCAACACACTCGTGTCGTGTATGATTGATCATCACTGTTTGGAATCAGCAATCTTAAAGTTCGGGGCGTCTTTTCACAAAGGGGTATAAGAACTGGTCAGAAAGCCGTTTCGCATCATCGCGCTCACTTGTTTAGACTTTTGGTTATCCGCAGTTAAAATCAGACGCTATCTACATCTTATCTATAACATTCAAAAGCAACCACATCATCATGCGCAGTGTCACTCTCCTCCCCATCCTTGGTGCCATTTCCGTCAGTAAGTCACGCATCGCAGCTTTTCGTCGCGCCATGGTCCATTCATTCCTAACGACGCCTAACTCGTTAGCTGCCATGGACATTATTGAACCGCGTCACATGTCCCTCATCTCTCGTCAACTCGACTCATCAACCATCCCTGCCGCATGCCAATCTACTTGCCAATCAGCCATGTCCATCTACAGCGACTGCACGAGCGGTGACACCAGTGGCTGTCGGCAAGTCTGCCAGCAGAGCATCTTTAACGAGTTTATCGACTGCCTTGATTGTACGAGCGAGCAGCTCGCAATGACTACTTCCGAACAGAGCTTGTTGAACAGTGCCGTTGAACAGTTGAAAGATGTTTGTGGACAGACTGGATCGAGCGTGACTGGTACACTTGCGTAAGTTATCCTTTTACTCGCTCGGATCGGTGATGGTCACTAAAACTTGTGGCCAGAGGCGTATCCGTCACTACTAGTCCCATCGCCTCTGGCTCTGCTGCCGCTAGCGCTACATCTGCCGTTTCCGACATTCTCAGCTTCACTTCTGCCGCTTCTGGTATCACTATTGGCAGCGGCGTTTCTGGTACTGCCTCTGAAGCCGTCACCGTAAGTCTCTGTTCATCTGACACCCGCGTCCCATCCCTCCGACTGATTGGTTCATTTTAATTCTTACTGCATCAGACCACGTCTTCATCCCCCGGGGTTGCTACCAACGCTGCCACTTCTGGCGCTAACAGTGGCGCCGTGGGCGAGGCCAGTGCCGCTTATCCCGTGATGGGCGGTAAGCTTGTTGGATCAGGTGTTGCAGCATTTGTTGTCATTGCCGGAGCCTTGTTCGTCCTTTAAAACTCTTTTCATCCTGCCATGAGGGAGCAGTAAATTTGGGACTGAATAGGTACTTCTCAATACCGGCGGTTATATGTCGTCGTGAAGTCTTGATGTGTTATTTTTTTTGGTATCTCTTGAATAATAGGACGTTGTTTATGAAAGTCATGCGAACTGATAGATCCGGTATGGAGCGCGTCTGTGAAGTACAAGATTTGGAGAGTTGAGTACGCCTATTACAGTATCGAGCAAGACATTGAGAAACAGACGGAGGAGAGATGGAACAGCCTTCACTGCGGTCGTTGAACAGCTGATTGAGGGGCTGCTTGAGGAATGCTGTTATTGTTTCTCATCAAGTCTGGCAAAATGTTTGGGTTTCTGAAGAAGGTTGTCATTGTGTCGACAACACAGGTCGATACTGTCCCTTTGACTTCAGTGCCAAAGCACTGTATAGCGTCTCTAACAACTTCAGTGGCCTCTTGTCTGATGAAATGTCTGAGATCTTCTTGAGAATATCCTTGCATAGACGTTGCTGGGTTTCCATGACCAGAGGAAGATGAGGGGAGGGAGAGGCCCGTTACTTTCGAGGCAATGGCCTTCCAAAGTCTCTCGTCATCAGTGAGGAGGTGTTTTCGTCTGAAAAGGCAGCTCCAAAGATGTCGTCACCTACTGACAGAAGTGTCTGGAAGGGTCCACGGTGTGCTCTGCTGAGTACTTTTGGTGTAAGACATGCTCACTCTGTGGAGCAGTCATGCTTGCATCAGTCAATGTGCTAAAATCAAAGAAACACTTACTCATGAATCTCCTCTGGGGTGCCTTTGAAATCCTTCAATTCGGTCATGACTTTCTTGATGACGACTGATCTGAACAGCCACAAGAGTCGTGTCACCCGTGGAGCTATGTTTGTCGCTTCTTCAAAGACTCCTCCCTCCCTGACACTAGTATAGACCAAAAACTTGTAGATGATTTGATCCCAGGAGGAGTTATTTACTGAAGTAGTTCCCTGCTGCAATAGCGAGTAACCCAAGTCGAGGATAACTTGCAGCCCTGCCTCTTTGGAGGAAGAAGAGGTATCGCCCTCTGACAGAACATCCAATAATTTGTCGATATGGTCTTGCTGAGTAGACGTGAGGTCGAGTTTGATGTCTGGATGAGTGTCTGTAATGTGATACCGTATTAGGAAGAGAAGCAGCTTGAAAAACAATTGGGAGTAATTCTCAACTGTTTTGTCGTTAAGATTTCTCATCCTCTTGTCGGAAACAACTTCCAGGTCAAACCCCAGGTACATCACTTGCTGAAGCAGGGGAGAGTCCTGGTTCTTGGCCAGATAATTATTGATGTCCATAAAAAAACTCTGGACCCAGACCTTTAGCAGGTTGTTGTAGTATAAAGGCTCATCCTTGGTAGGATTCGAAACCAAATGGATGATGTTTTCAGGAGGGATTCCTTGAAGCAAGATATCCCATTTAAGTTTGGTCAAGAGCGGAGACCTGTCCCTGGGATCAAAGGCATTGCAAACAGCTGCATCATGCGTGCTTGGAATTCGCATATCGTCCTGCTGGTAGGCTTGTTGGGCAGGATCTCGATCCACCTCTGAAAAGAAAGGATCGACCGGGAAATAGAAGGTAGACCTCCCAGAGTAGTAAAGCGCTTGGATGGTACCCTTCTGGATGACAGAGCGGCTTTGCTGGCCACGGTGCTCCTTGTTGCAAATGCGTAATTAGCCTCGCGTATCCAGCCTTCTTGTCTCCTTTGTGAGCTTTCCTGCAGATTGTACAGTAGAAGCCAATCTCTCGGGCTACACCGGGGATCGCCGGAGGTAGAATGCCGCCTGGAAAGAAGGGGACAAGAGGATGCGGGCCTTCATGTGGAGGATAGTTCAAGGCCAGGCGGTCGATTTGATGCTGAATTTCCTCCAGGCTGTGCCTAGAGTTATGGAAAGTGAGAAGATGCTTTGCTAGATTGGCTGGGTGAATGCAGCCTTTAGGAGCGTGGCGATTAGATGCAGTCATGCAAGTAGCAGACTTTATAAACTGGCAGATACTGCAGTTTAAGCGCAATGAGGTCAGGGGATGAGACCCAGGATGTTTGAAAAGTTGGTACATCACGGGCTGTTACAGACAGATGTCAGCATCAGATGATGTCGAACATTGGATGCAAGTGAACTCACCTGCAGCCGAGCGGTAGAACATTCTTCGGTTATTATCCCCCCTTGGATCATTTCCTTCCCGAGGACTCTCTTCTTTGACTGTAGGCATCTCGTTCCCCTTGTCTTATTCTTGGACTAGCTGTCTTGTAGCCTTGTTCCCTGTTTGAATGTGGGAAATCAGTGTTGAATGGCGCTGGATGTGTACTGTAGTATTGCTG
>NC_006680.1:985000-1019846 GCF_000091045.1 Cryptococcus deneoformans JEC21
CCCCGCACAAACACAAAGTTACGTAACGCATTCCCCCTTATCGACGCTTAAAAGTGTGTAGCCTAATCGCGGCTAAAAGGATCTTTGGAAAAGCGGAAAGTGACGTAATTAATGAAATCGAGTTTATACAGTTGCAACGATGCTCGTGTTGCTTTTGCTGTACGAGCAGTATAGAAATACAAGGTCACGGGTCTCTGAATGAATCCGTATATATTCTATCCAGAGGACATTGTAGTTATCCCTATCTCCGACGAAACCAGACGTTCACGATGTTACCTCGGACTGTTCTATTCCGCCTCAACCACATCCCTCGACCATTTTGTCACCGCCCAAACATCCTCGCCCCGACTATCCGACCGTTCTCTACATCTCTGCCCCTCTTCAGCTCCAGCTCCAGCTCCAATTCCAACTCCAACTCCAACTCCAACTCCAACTCCGATTCACAACCAGGACGTAAAGTGGATGACAGCGAGGGAAAAAGGGAAAGACCGAAAGCGACGCATCCTACGAAACATAAACCTCGTGCCGTGTCCTCTGGCAGGCCGGTAGCGGAGCATACCAAGGAAGACGAGAAGAAGCGGTCGGGATTGCCAGAGCAGCCTGATGAGAGTGAGTTTTGAGACTTTCCACGCAGATAGACAGGCTGAGCAAACGTTTTTTTTTTGGAATCAAGCCGTTCTATCGAGCATGCAAGCGCCGCAACTGTTCACTCTCGGTGAGCGCACCGTCGTCATCACCGGCGGCGGTCGCGGACTGGGCCTGACCGTGGCCCAAGCGCTCCTCGAATCCGGCTCCCACGTCGTCTGCCTCGACCTCTTGCCCGAACCGTCCGAGCCCCAGTGGGGCAATGCCGCGAAATACGCAAAGCAGCAAGGGTTGAGGCTCGATTACGTCGATTTGGACGTGACGGACCAGGACGAGGTCAAGCGCGTTTTCAAGCAGGTATTCGAGTCTGCCCCGCCGCACGCCCCCGTCCGCGGTCTCTTCACGTCGGCCGGGATCCAGGTGATGATGCCGGCGACGTGTTACGATACCGCCAAGTTTCGCAAAGTCATCGACGTCGATCTGACGGGTACGTTCCTCTGCGCCCAAGCGTTTGCGCATGAATGGTTTGAACGGCATCCGAATATCGATGGTGCAGCGGGTGTAAAGGGAGCGAGTATAGCGATGACGGGGAGTATGAGTGGGCATATTGCGAATTTGGGGATAGAGTGTGCGGCGTATAATGCGAGTAAGGCGGGGGTTATACAGCTCGCGAAGAATTTGGCGCTCGAGTGGAGTAGGAGGGGTATCAGGGTGAATGTAGGTTGCCGGTCGTCGTCGTCGTCCATATAGTCTACTCTGCTGACTTTGCGTTGCCAGACCTTGTCCCCAGGCTATGCAAGTCTTTCTCCCTCCCTCCCCTAATAAAACAAGCGCTGACCCCGGTTTCGGTAGATCCGAACAGCTTTGACCGCGGCTCAACTCGACGAAAAGCCCGAATTGAGGGATATCTGGCTTAAAGGGTCTTTACTCGGTCGACTTTCTACCCCTGATGAATTCCGAGGTACGTCCAACTACGTGTTACAGGTCGCTGGAGCACGATTAGCGCTGACGGCCTCTCCCCCTTCGTCTCTTCTCTTCCCTACAGGGCCGGTAGTGTTCCTCCTCTCTGACGCAAGTTCCTTCATGACAGGTGCAGACCTCTTGATAGACGGGGGACATTGTGCGACATAGGTGTTTTTTATTGTGTATCCTGCATTCTCTCCTCCATCTCTTATCGCTTCCTCGTCTCTTTTGCAGGGGTGCAGGGAAGGAAAACGGAGTGGGAAAACAGAATGGAAGAAAAGAAAAAGATTTGGATGTAGCGCAATATCTTTTTTTTTTTCTTTTTCTTGGTTATACAAAGAAAACTGAACGGAACAATCGTAGAAAGAACTAGATCACGAAATTGAAAAGAAAATGCAAAACTGTCATGTAGTCCAGAACGGTCAGTCGAGGATGATGAAGCCGCTTCACCCTATGTGCAACACATGTTGGATTTCCACATCGGTGTGATATCAAGGATGTACATCTCATACAATACCCCATTCCATCTTGAACAGTCTATTCACACAGTAGCAATTTTTTGTTTTTGTGTTTTAAAGTTCCAATAGGAGAAAATCACAAAGTGAAAGGCAGCGTCCATCTAGTTTTCTTATCCCTCGAGCAAAAGCTTGATAAACTTCTTTCTCCTTTCCCTACCAACTGCCGAAACTTGTACGCGACCGAATACGGCAGGGCAGAGCACGTCCACTATTTTGTGACAAACACACCGTGTCAGCTAGGGTTCAAGAAAAAGAAAAAGAGATTGGAAAGGAAAGGGGGGGGGAAGTGTGCAACTTACCGAGTTTGTCGATCGTGCTGACCTCTTCTTCCTTGGTTGCAGCACCAGCACCTGCAGCTGCACTCGCCGTACCCGCAAGCAAACGACCCTGCGCTTTCGGAGTCTCTAAAGCTTCTGCATCTAA
This sequence comes from Cryptococcus deneoformans JEC21, assembly GCF_000091045.1. Taxonomy (NCBI): domain Eukaryota; kingdom Fungi; phylum Basidiomycota; class Tremellomycetes; order Tremellales; family Cryptococcaceae; genus Cryptococcus; species Cryptococcus deneoformans. The sequence goes on from NC_006680.1 coordinate 987,490, forward strand.
TTTCTTTACCTGGTCCTCCGGCACATCTCCAATCTCCACATTTCCGCTCCTTTTTTCAATACCATCACCATCAGGATCGCCATTGACATCATCCACAATCGGCGATTCCTCGCCAAGAGACTCTTCAGCAAGGGATTTGGCTCGTTTCATCTTGGGCTTGGCTTTGGAAGGAGTGAGCTCGGCGGCAGGTTGGAGAGAGGGTTTGGGGTCAGCCTTTGGTTCGGTAATGGGGACAGACGCGGCGGGTGAAAGAGTTGGTTCGTCCTTGGCTTTCAGGTCCTTTTCATTCTTCTCCGCCTTGTCTTTCTTGATCTCATCCGAGAGATCCTTGCTTTCTTCTTCCATTTCCGGTACACCTCCTCCCTCCACCTCTACCTCTTCATTCTCTGCATCTCCCTTTACTTCCCCTTCATCGTCTTCATCCTCATCATCGCCCAATTCAAACAAAGCGCCGCCCTCTGGCTCCGGATTGCCGGTATCGTCCTTTGATTCTTGCGCATACTCGAGCTTTACATGGTCATTGCCGCTGCTGTTTGCATTGGAGAGTAAAGAAGAACGGTCGATGGATTTTCTATTGGCTTGCGTGTTGGACTCGGGCGTGGATGGCGTGGCGAGGTTGGATGCAGAGTCGACGCTACCCTCGGCAACGCTAGAGTCCGGCTTGGACTCGTCGACTTTTCGTTCCCGTTCAACATGCTCCTTGCTCTCCTCTTCCTCCTCTATTTTCGCACTTTCTTGTTGCGCTCCCATTACTTGTCCCAAACAAAGCCTCACAACGCTCACCAACCCAATCAACGTATTCGTGCTTACCATCTTCACTCCTTCCAACACCCCAAACGCTGCATCCCTGTCTTCTACACCATTTCGTTCGATCTGCGCTTGCACACTCTCTGGCAGGAGACCTCCAGGGATAGATGAAAGCAAGTAGATCAGCGTTGGTGGGATGAGGTGCGGTACATCGGGGGGGAGGGGGATGGTAGAGGGTAAGGTGTTGAGATGTTCCATGATTGTCTGGATACCAGCAGAGTGAGCAGAGGAAGAGAATGAGGACGTGTAGAGAGAAGGCCGGCACCAGGTGGAAAGAGAAGGTGGGTTTGCCATGAGGTATTCCAACAGCGTCCAAATTTCTTTGACGGGTTTGAATGGGGTAGAACCAACAGCCGCCGCGCCCTTGTCATTGGTTGCGGTTTGTTTTTCAGCTGTTTCGAGCAGCGAACGGAAAAGCGATTTGCGTTCGGACAGAGATAAGTCTCGAATGGGAGAAGGAAGCGCCGAGAGGAATGTGAGGGGGAGAGAAATGATTGAAGGAAGGAAAATAGACTGGACAGTAATAAACTATGCCAGCAGTTCAGCTTTAGCCCCCTGACAAAGGGTGATACCTACGGTGTCCTTGCCCCCCTCTACTTGCAAAACGAGGACGTCATTCCCGTCTTCCTCTCCCAAGCTCAACTTGGCGGCCCACTCCTCATTCACATCCAAAACGATGGTCAATACCATCTCCTCACCAGGTTCCACCCTGCCCGAAGAAGGGAATGGCCAGAGGAACGGTTTGCCTAGCGGACAGAACCTCATAGGTCAGCTCTCCCAAATTCCATAGCGGTCAATAAGAGGTGCAGAAACTCACATATATCTCTCCCAGTACCTGCTTTCCTGAAACTCCAGCTGGCTGGTACTTTCCCCCCATTCCTCAGCTTCACCATCCTTTCCTTCTTTTCCCTGCACCTCACTTGTCCAAAATGTATCCCTCCCTCGTCTTCCTGCCTCACCTCCTCTTTCTCATTTTTGGCATTGCCCTCCTCGTCCGTCTTTGCGTCCCGTGATTCCGGGAGAACCTTGATCTCCAAACTCGGTCTCCAAACTTCCTCAAGCCTATCCAACTCCTTTTGCGCCCGCCTCGATTCCTCTCTCCTCTTCTCGGCGTCCACTTTCCTCACTCCTACTTCAAAAACACAGCTCACAGGTCTGTGGTCTGACCATTTCAGTTCTTCGTGTGATGTATATTCCCCTTTTTTGACGGAGAGGGGTACACATGGGGAAAGAGGGGTGGATGAGGTGGAAGTGGGGGAAGGGAAAGAGTAGAGGATACGGTCGGTGTAAGCGGGAGAACGCTTGGTGTCGAGGGTGCTAGATCCGTGGACGTATTTGAATGTGCTATTTCGTCCCACGCAACATGGCCGGGGCCGGAGAGAGCGTCAGTCAGTACAAAAGAAGGGAAACAAAGCAAAAGGCCAACTTGGAAAAATTGAATGAGAAGAATGACTTACGGCGGGAAAGTGATCTCAGCTTCTTCGAACCCAACAAATGATTTACCTTCTTTGATATCATTCTTCAACTAATCATTTTCAAATGAGTTCCAAACGACATTTTCCTTCCATCGGCAAAAGGAGAAAAATAGCCCAATTACGGGGTGGGGCGTGGGGTGGAAAGGTAGAGAAGGAAGATGGAAAAAAAACGTACCTGATCCCGAACAAGCATCCCAGCCCAATCTTTATTCTCAACCAATTTCCGTACTTCTCCATCGGGGAGGTCCACTCGGAAGTTGAGATCGCCCATCCAAAACTATAAATAGAAAAGGGAAAGAAAAGAAAAACAGACGGAGACAAAGGTTAGAGGTTAAGTGTGAGCGAGCTTTCCTTGAGATTTCAGGTTTGGGGGGAGGGGGAAAAAGGAATTTGGGGACATACGAGTAGATGGCAGTCTTCGAGGGTTAACAGTTTATCCTTTACTTCTGGCCAAAACTCTTCGAATACGGGGTTGATCGTTTCTGCTTGCTCTTCCAACTTGGCCTCTTCTTTACTTTGACCGGTAACCCCGGATTCCGCAGCCCCGGTGGTTCCAGTGCCAGCTCCAGTTCCGGCACCTGAAGTAAGGGTACCAGAAGATACAGAAGATGCAGAAGAGGTTGGAGGGACAGAGATAGAAATGGTAGAAGAGCTCGAAAGCGGTGCAGACGTGAGGGAAGCGCTCGATAAGGGTCGAGGAAAGTTGAGGCCCAAGCGGAGGATTTGGTAGTCTTGTCGACGACGATCGAGGGCGGATGTGAATGCTGCCATGTCTATTTTTGTTGAGTGAGATTTGGGAGGACAGGGGAGAGGGTCAGCATGGTGAAAGGGAAAGAGGAGGGGAAGGACGTACGACAGTTGACGAAACACAATGTCGTATCATGTACTTTCAATCTCACAGCTATACCCTGTCGATTTCCCATCCATTTTACAATTTGCGTCAACATCTTCACTATGTATATTCTCCTATGCACCAGAATCAGAAACGTACGGCTTTATTCCCACCAAATCCCAAGAGCCCTATCCCCCGCTCACTACTCTCCACCCTCGATATGTGGGGTCTCAAACTCTTGCGGACGAGGATGATCATCACCACTCCGACGTATTGGGTCATTACCAACTAGCATCGAGATCAACAAAGGTCCTATTTTCGAGAGGGGATGTGGGGAAGGGAAGGATATACCTTTTCGTATTCGCCAGCTTTATCACCGAGTCCCGCGAAAAGAGCTGTTTCCCAACTATCTGCTCGGCTGTTTCCTTGGGATATCAATAATGCTTGACTTCTCAAATCTAAACTCATTTTCCATATCAGCCTTAACCCAAAGAAAACCTTGTCAAAATTCTTGCAAGAAGGAATCCCAACTTACCAGCTTCTTGTAACCCGACGACAATCAGATCACTCCTCTCTTCATCATCACCTCCAACCAAGCCCTTCAATTCCAGTGTCCCCTTGGGCGGGACTTTGTCATTAACGTTGTAGCTCACTGTCCTGATTTTGATGGGGACAGAGGATGACCAGTTGGGGAGAGAGGAGAAGAGGCGGGAGCGGAGGAAGGATGTGCGGGAGAATGTGGGGAGGTAGGGGTTGGGTTGGAGGTCTTCGGCCTGTTTGATGGTGGTCGTGTTCACTTCGGGTTTGTCAAGGGGAGATTTGGAAGTGGAAGTGGGGGTGGTGGGAGAGGGAATCTCGGAAAGAGATGTTGTTGGCGGAAGAGTAGCATCTGCGTGTACATTGATGTCAGCTTGGAAATCCAAAGTGGGGGGCAGGCGGCTGATGGTGCATACTGGAAGCAGCGGGAGTGACGGTTGGCGTGTTCTCTGTTTTCTCCCCGTGATCAACTACGATCACCTTGCCCGAATCCACAGCGGGAGCATCGGCATCCTCATCAGCAGGCGGGTTGACGGGATACAGACCGATCCACGCATGGGTCAGACTGGATGGATACAGTGTATTGTCTGTTCGAGTTCTCTTAGTTAGATATCTGTGTGGGAGACGGATATGTATCAAGTCCGGACGTACTCGCGAGGTCGCTATACTTTCGAAGCTCGGCGACAAACTTTTGAATTTTGGCCGACTGGTTCGCAGCAATTCGCAATTCGACCGTGGTATCTTCGCAGCTCAAGAATAGCGTGATGTCTGTATATTGACCGAGAGACCAGTATCAGTTCTGCTCAGCAAAACAGCATATCACTCTTACGCGGTTTCGCACTCTGGTGGAAGAAAGAGGTCGACGGCGAAGGTGGGGTCTGTTCGAGATTGTGCTTGAAGCTGGGAATGATCGGGATGATGTACAGTATGTCTGGCTGTTTCCCGTCTTCCGGGGCTGTAATGATGAATACTCTGAAGGATGGAATCAGCACGGGTGTCGTTGGGTCCAGGGATGACTCACGCAGCTGCCTCTGTCTGCTGTTCTTTGTTGACTACAAGGACGGCGCTGGCGTGGAGAAAGGGATTGTAATGTGCGCGGACGCGGCATGGATGTGCTGCGACGACGGTGTGTGTGTGCCGGAAGAGGCGCTGCCACGTTGTGAGCTGGAGGTCTGCGCCGAGCGACGGGATCCTCCTCTGCAAGATGGACATCGTGCGGGGAACTGACGTCGCGGAGATGTAGTATTATATTACCATATACGTAAAAGTTCCACATGGCACAACTAATACGTAGTAGCGCAGTGGTGGTGGTGGTGGAGGAGGGTGGAGGTCCCCGAGACCATGACGTGGCATTTCCCTCCTCGGAATCCACCACCACCATTCGACTTTTCCCTTTTCACCTCGGCTCCCATCTCTGCACACCAGACCCACAAAAGACAGGAGCTCCAGATGTCTGGCCCCGTCACCCGTATCCCCAGAGGCTTCCAGCACCTCGTCAGCACGAAGCCCAACAAATTTGCAGGCAAGACACCCTCCCGATTCCCCCACCCTACGACCAAGTTTGTCCAGCCTTATGACCGTATTCGCAAATGGAACATTCGACCGGGCGACCGCGTCCGACTTGTAGCCGGCAAACCCAAGGAGAAGTATAGGAACGAGGAGACAGCAGAGGAAGGGTACAAGGTGTATACTGTCAAGCAAATCGATCTTGCGCGGAACTGGGTGTTCTTGGAGGGTATCCATGTACGTTTTTCTTTTGAATCCCAAGCCGGTTTATGGGTCACCATGCTGACGAGGCTTTTTCTTTGGTAGAACCTCAAAAGCCAGATTATTCAAGACCGACCATACAACTGGGACCAACTCTCTGAAACCCAAAAGAAATCATACGAAGATCAAAAGAACTTCATCCCCATCCTCCGCCCTGTGCACTACTCCAACGTCCAGCTGTGTCTCGAAGACAAGGACGGTCCCGATTCCATCTATGCCTCTCGACTAAAGACCTCTTCTACCCACTTCAACCCCAAGACGCAGAGGATTGATTGGAGGCGATATGCTACCAAACTTTCGGGACCCGTGTCAGCTGAAAACGAAAAGGCTGTTAGGATAAACTGGCCAAAGCCTGAAAAGGAATTCGTCTTCCCCGGTCGTACGTCGTTTCTTCTTACATACAATACCATGCTAACCCCTTCATCCATTCCACCCTCTCCGCGCTCGACGTACAGCCGACTCAATGCTCGACACTCCCAACGCTGTCACCCTCCAACCCACTCTCAACCTCTCCCCCCTTCCGCCCCTCACTTCCACCCCTCTCGTCGACATCTTCCCTCAACACATCAACTCCCCACCTCCTGCGTCCCAGGGACTCGCAGATGAATACCTCCGCCCCCACTCTGAACGTAATACTGAAGAAATCATCGCGGCCGATACCCTCATGCCCCTCTACCTCTCCGAAGAGCTTGCTCCAAGGTGGGCAAAGAGTAAGATGTGGAAAGCGTACAAAGCCCGACGCGAAGCGGCCGAGCTGGAGAAGAGGATGATCGGCAAACAAGCTGTGGAAGAATGGGAGACCCAAGGAAGGGACCGAGGCCTCAAGGCGGTCATTGACCTCGAAGCGGTGGGGCTTGAGGGCGTCTTCCTTCGAGGCCGAACCCGCGCCGAGGTGCGGCAAGCGGCAGAGGGAGAGTATGAAGCGGCCAATGCAGAGGTTCAGGCGGAAGTGGCGCAGCATGTGAAGGAAGGGAGGTTGTATGACCCCGAGTTGGGACTGTGGTACAATGGACGGAAGGCGGAGAACAAGGAAAGAAAGAGGGAGAGGAAGGAGAGGAAAGAGAGAAAGGTTTTGGAGAGGATGGAGAGGTTGGCTATCTAGAGGGTTGGCGAGGGCCGCATGGGGACGATGCATCATCTCTTTTTTTTTCTCCTCATTCTTTAGGCCTGGAGTGAATATTGATATCATTACATTTCGTAACAAAAAAAGGGAAATACAACCAGCAAAAAGGACATCTAAATCTATCCTCAAAATCTTCGTGACTCAGACATCGTCTGCCCCCAAAGTTTTCCGACTCTTTCTACCCAATTTTCTCTTGTCTCGATCCTCAACAACAAAAAAAGGATACAAAAATTCTCCTCTCTTCTTCTATCTCTTCCTTTCTCCTTATAATAATAACATACGAAGCAGGAATCACCACGAGTTCATACTGAACAATGACTGCCAGAATTCTGCAGCTGGATCCGATGTCGCGGCTGTTGTTGGTCCTATTCCCATCCCGGGGTTGGATACCATCCCACCATCTGATACGCTGCCCATACCCATCCTTACGCCACTACCCATTCCCATCCCTGTTCCAGACCCCCCAGACACGCCCGAGGCTGGTCCAGGGCCGGAACCTGACCCAGGCGCTGAAGCAGATCCAGAGGTGGGCGCGGAATTGGCAGAAGCAGCTGTGGGAGAGACGAAAGAGGATACGGAGGGTAAAGAGGATGAAGAAGGGTTGGTAAAGGGGAATGCTTGGCGCAGGAGCTGTTCGAGGTCGGTTAGGGATGCTGATATGTGTATGTGTTTTTTTTTTTGGTTAGTGGTGTGTGTACCAAAGTAAGGCGGGGGAGAAAAAGGAAGAAGATGGTTAGTCGGGGATTATATAAGATGGAAAAGTTGAGAAAAAGGGAAACAAACGTACTATTCGCTAAATCCAACTGACTTGGCTCAGACCGATCGGTATCCTCATCCGCATGAACACTTCGCTCTTTGTCCCTTACCCCACTTGCATCGACCTCTCCTTTATTCGCGGCCTTTCCATCACCGCCTCTTTCCTCGGAACCATCTCCTTCATGAGAGTGTTTTCGTTTTCTCGGAATTTGGCCCTGGCCTTGAATCTGGTTTTGATATCGAGGTTGGGATTGGGATTGGGATTGGATTTGTGCTTGCGCTTGGGATACTTCTGAATCTCGGCTGAGAAGGGCACGGAGGACTTTGAGACCTCGACGGGCGACGGGACTCGTACGGGATATAGGTCTTGCGAATACTAATTAGCAAACGTCGGAGTGCAATCAGCAAGGAAAGGGATAAATCTCACTCAAGCAAGGAAACTGCCAACGCAATCCCATCCCTCTGCCTTCTCCTCTCCCTCTCATCCCTTGCTCCTCTCACTAGATCCGCCGAGATGATCAACCCCCCGGTCCAAACTTGTACGAGTACCACCCACCACCTACACAACGTCTGCGGACTTTGCCTTACCAGATCCAACAATGCATACGCCGATTCGAGGCATACCCTCGTACTGTACTCGTACTTTGGATCTTCGTAGCCGCGGACCATGTAAGCCCGGTGAAGACGCATGATACGGTTATGGAGGGTGATGCCCATGAATATACGTTGGTCCACCAGGTACCGCTTGGATCCTGCGTAGGAGAGCTCAAAAGGTTGAGGTAAGTCCGGTCGGAAGGGGGCGGGGAGAGAATCGTACACTTGTCGGAATTGGAGATCGAGCTCCATGATGGCTTCGTATGAAGCATTGGGGAAATCGACGTTGATTGCATCGATGAAATGACGGACGACAAGGGAGAAATCGATTTTGAGAATGTGGTATGTGGCGGTGGTGGTTTCAGAGAGGGGTTTAGAGGAAGAGTGGAAGCCGGTAGGACGGATTTCGTCGTCGTCCAGGTTGGCGAAGAGGCCAGTGCTGGCGTGGGAGAGGTTGATGAGGTAGGTGAAACCGCTATTGGAGGCTGTATAGGCATCTTGGGTAACTAGAGACCACCATAATCGACGGCCAACCTATTTATTTTTTTCGGGAAGGGGGTGAGCATGGGACTCCCGGAGGCACCGTACAAAGACGTACCTCTCGTTCGATCACACCGGCCGGATCGTACAATACACTTTCATCCGGTATTCGCTACATCCCCCCATCCCATTAGCTGTCTTCTTTACATTCCTCACGAATGTCCTGTGGTGTAATGCAACATGGCCACAGGGATTGGGAAGGGAATAAAAGGAAAGATGAAGGAACAGAAACAGGACATACAGACATCCCCATAGCAATAGCCATCTTGATTGCTGTACCCAATAATGACCGCGCAGCGTTGACGCGGTTCTTGTTGTTGAGGTAGAGGTTGAGGCAGATGATGGTCTGGATTGTTTCAGTAGATGGTTCGTCGAGAAAGTCGGCGTGGGCTAGACAGTCTTCGCATGCCTGTGGGTGGGATTTTAGTTCTGTCGGTGAGAGGAGAGGAGGAAGAGGGTTTTGCATTGGGGAGGAGAGGTGGAGAGGGAAGGGGAATGGGGGACGGATTGCGAGACTTACGACCAACAATCGCCCTTCCAAGGTATCGTCCGTCGACATATTCTCATCGCCGAAATGATCACCTAGACAGAGAATGATGTATAGTAATGCAAGCCAGCGTGAATGAACGGTAGAGCGGCGGTGGGAGGGGGACATGGACCAAAATTTGTTGTATTGGGCTAGGAAGGTGGGAAGGTGGAGGGGGTGGTGGATCTGTTGGGTTGGACGGGGGAGGGGCGAGAGAAAAGTTAGCGACACATGGGGGGAAATGAGGGCATAAAGTGAGAAAAGAACGTACCCATTCAACGCGTTCCAACTATATATCAACGAATCAAAGGTTAGCTTTCGGGTTCTTCTCTCGAAGGTTTGGTGCGTGGATAGTAATTCGGTTGTGTGGGCAGGGGGTGGGGGGCAGCAGCGAAAAGGGAAGATGAAGAAGATGAAAGAGGGGGCAAGGGAAGGAGAAGGGGGAAAGGGACGTACATAGACTCGTAACTACCCATTAAACATTCAGCATCAAACATCGAACGTATGTGATGTTAGCATGATTGTCTTTCGATTTGGCCCACGGAATGGTTAGGGAGGGTAAGGGCTCACAAGGGCATCGGCTTGGGCTGGTATTGAGAATGGCGGGTTATAGATAATGGATCGGATAATTGGATGGGGATGAGTGCAAAAAGGTGGGAAAGAAGGGACGAGGATGTCAGTAACTCGTTCGTACGGAGATTAAAATGGATCCCAATCGTTGAATTTGGGAGTTTTGGATTTCAAACGTAACAGTAGAAGGCGTAAGATGTGAGATGGAGAAGGCTTACAGTGCGGTGGTAAAGCCATCATAAGTTCATCTGTAACCATCCCATCTCCATCCATGCCTCCCCGGTGGAAGGGATATGATCTGTGTCGCCTTGGCTTGCTTGTCCCTCCTCCTGTTCCTGTTCCCCCTCCAGCAGCAGCCGCAGTATCAGCTTCATGATTTGTCGAGCCTCCGTCTGCCGCTTTTATTATTATTGCCGTCCCCAGTGCTGGTGCAGGTGTATCCCGGTCCACTCGTCCTGCTCGCCGTGTTCCTCCGCCTTGGTCTTGAAAAGACCTTGTGGCTCCCCCATGGTCACGGTTTGATGCTTCCCCTCGTCCCTCTCGTTCGCCTCGTTCTCTAGGCCTCTGTTGGATAAATGTATAGTCCCGAGATGTTTCTCCAGTATCTTTTCCTGCTAGGGATCCGGAGCTAGATGGTTGATTCACGGGCACACCGTTTGCCTTACCCCTGGAGTCCCTATCACTATCGCCTGGACGGCCGGGATGTGACTCTTCAGCAACATCAGTACCGCCCGCACGATCGGAAGTACGAGGAGACCCGGAGCCCGAAGATGGGCCGGTAGGATCGGGGTCATTCAGTATCGAATGATCAAGCTGTTCGGCGTGGACGACAGTGTGTGGGACGTCGACCACTGGAGGGGCGGGTGCGGCAGCTGGGGGAGGGAGAGATTGGGTCCTTGTACGGGTTGCGGATGTGACTATGGAGATGGAGGTGCTGGGGGGGATGTGGCCGTGTCCGTGGCTGTGATGTGGACTAGTGTGAAGGTTGACGTGGGATGCAAGAGGAGGACGAGCATGGGTGTGGGCAGGAGCATGGGAGGAGAGGAGCGCTGCGAGGGAGGATGGAGGGTGGGAAGGGAGGACGCTGGGCCTGGCGGGTGTGCTATGATGCGATGAACCGGATGGGATGGAGGAAGGGAGGGTATGTGGATGATGTGGTGTGTTTTTTGGAGAGCTGGTATAATATGATCATTATCAGCAACAAACTCGAGAGGCAGCTGCAAAAAAGATGAAATAAACGAAAGAGGGGTTGAGGTACCTCAGAACGAGCTCTGCGGGAGACCCAATCTCATCTTCAAGCGGCACGCCGTTCTCGGGCCAGATACATTCGACCGATTTGCGTATACATCTGCCGCATACTTTCCGGCGATCGCACTGTATAAGTTATAAAGTTAGACTCTGGCTCGGGAAGAGATGGAAGTGGTCACCTTTATTTTCTTTGTCCGGCATGGAATGCCTGGAGGGGTCAGCAGGGAAAGGGAATGAGAACAAGCTGCTTACAGGAATATGCTTTTCTGCCGCTCATGGTGTATGGCGATTGATCGTCATAATCTAAAGATAAAGATAACGAGCGAAACAAGCCTAAGGGTAAATAAACTATTTTAAACACAAAAATAAAAACCGTCCCGCTCGGAGTCGAAACAGGACGAGTGATTACATAAGCGGATTTTTTGAATTTACTTTACGCCGTGCTGATATATGATTCCCTCCGTCATCGATCGAGAGCTGTGCATCTCGTCGCTGCAATTTCTTCTTCTTACAAACACAAACTCAATGCCAGGCTCAAAACGACGTGCACTCAAGAAACTCCTCTCCCCCAACCATTCCCCCTTCACACCCGACTCTCCTTCTGCCGACACCACACCTAGTTCTGCCCTCTCCCCTCAACCCCAGTTACCCCCCGCCATCGACGATGGTGCCGCAGCTCAAGCTGCTGCGGCCGGGATAAGCCCACAGGAGCTACAAGATAATGCTGTTTTGGAGGACATGCACGAGAGAGAGAAGGAAATTGGGCATGCAAGTTCGCCTGCCGGGCTGCGAGGGGTCATTTCGCCTTCCCCATCGTCCGTCTCAGCGCAAGGGCAGGAAACGAAGAGTGGAGGGATGTATGCTAACGCTAATGGTGGTGGGGGTGGCGGCAAGAAGAAAAAGTCTAGTCGACAAAGATTCGAAGAGCGCCAAGTAAGTCTCACTTGCCTTTCCTCAGTCCCTGTCGGCAATGTAATCGCCTACGTCTCTCTTTTCTTTCCCCACTCCAAGCCTTTACTAACGGCGGAATCCTTCTTTCAGGCCCGTAAACAGGAAGCACTCCTCGAATCTGCCCCTCCTGCCGACCCCGAATGGACCGCCCAGCTCGAAAAAGAGCGCCAAGAAGAAATCAAAGTCATCTCCGACGCATGTATTGCCCTCAACTGCGAACTATTCGAGATCGCCCCGGATGGACACTGTATGTACGCTGCTATCGGGGACCAACTTGGATTACTCGGTATTGTCCCCGTGGAGGAAGCTACCGACCCCCGGGCGATCCGGAGAATGGCTGCGGACTATATGCTCTCCCACCCTGATGATTTTATGCCGTTCCTCCCTTCCATCGCGGGGGAAGACACGCCCGATGCGACTTCGGACGGGATGATCACACACTCTGGGTTTGCACAGTACTGTAAAGCTGTGGCGGAGACGGGCGAGTGGGGAGGCGAACCGGAGATTCAGGCGTTGAGTAGGGCGTATGGGGTACCGATCCACGTGATTCAGAGAGGACCTCCAACGGTGGTTTCGCATGGTGGAAAGGATGATTCATTTGGAGGTGGTTTGACGGCGGAGGAGAGTGGCAGGCAAGGGAAGAGGGTGGTGAGGATTAGTTATCATAAGAGGATGTACGGGTTGGGCGAGGTAAGTTGATTTTCTTTCTTTCTTTCGTTACCATGATGATGGGGCGGATGTTGATGGTTGTGTAGCATTATAACAGCCTCAGGCCTGTCGTTTGAAAGCGTCAAAATGCAAACGCCAAACAACAGTCTTTGAAGCGGAAGCAGACAAACTGACGAAACCGAGTAGCACAGAGTCCGAGCGTCTAATTCAAAATACATGAGAATTAGCCAAAGATAAATTAGAATAAGAATACATGTGGGGCGAGATAAGATGGTATGCATTGGTTTTTCTGTATGTGCTTTTTTGTTTGCTTGTGGGTTTTCGTTATTCCACTTTTGATTGCATCTCGGATGGCAATTCTATATTTCCTCTTTTTCTAGCCCCCCTTGAATCACTTTCCCCACGGGACTTGCTCGAGAATCTAAACTAGGTATGGTATATTGGCGTACTGTGTATCTTGAATTTAAACTAAAAATTCCTCTAGGTCAATTATTTTTTTTACCTCAAGAACCGAACTTCCTCCAAGATCCCTTCCAACACTTCCCCCCTTTTCTCCCACAATCCCTTTCTTCCACTTCCTTTTCCCGCTCCCTCTTCCTCTACCCCTGACCTCGACCTCGACCCCAGCCCATCGCCAGGCTTTACGGCACCCACAGCTTTACTCAATGCCCAACAGAAAAGGGGTGGACAACCTTCCCACGCCAGGATCGGGAAATGGGAGGGGTTGAGTCCTGTGTAGAGGCCCCAGCTGTAACGGCCGTCGTGCATTGGTGGTGGAGGAGATGAAGAGCCAGAGGGAGAGGAAGAGCGGCCGGAGGGGGGGAGAGGTTGCTGATACGGGGAGAACGGGGTGCTGTCTGTCGAACATTGCCTTCCTCTATGATCGGCGCCCTCATTCCCACTCTCGCCATTCGTACCATACCTCAACCCCAATCCCAGTCCGAGCGAGTATGCCCGCTCATCTTCCTCCACCTCGGCTTCATCCCCACTCCCCACTCGCGGTTTGTACCCCTTGACGGCATCGACGCACAATCCCTCGATCCCTGTTTTGGCGCCAATGAGAAACAGGTCGAGAGCGCAGATTTCTCGGGAGATGTGAGCTTTGGTGAGAGCGTGGTGCCGGAGGTGGGCGGAAAGAAGGGAGAGGGCGAGGGGGCAGTCGTATTTTTGGAGGAAGAGGATGGTGGAGAGGAGGTGGAGGGTAATGGTGGTGGGGTGGGAGAGGATATAGTCGTCGAGAGTGGAAGGAGGGGAGGAGGAGTGGAGGTGGCTGTGTAACTGCGGGAAGGAGGGGGACTGGGAAGGGGAAGCGGGTGGGAGAGGGTGAGGAGAGATGAGGAAGAGGAAAAGGCGGATGGCATCGGAGGTTTCGCATTCCTCGTCGGAAAAGTGGATGGTGATAGGTGACGAAGAGGAAAGTGAACGAGAAGAAGAAAAGGTAGAGTCGATCTGGATGGCGTCACGTAGAGCGATACTGTTTTTCGTTTTCTTATCAGTGATCGTCTCAGGGCAGGGGACAAGGAAACGGTTACCTTTGAGAGAGGATATGATAAGCCGGTACATGGAAAGCGACATTATCGCTACTGACGAGCACAATCTCTGCAGATGAATCACACCATACTGTATCCACTGCAGGGGGCACTTCTTCTCCTCGCTTGACGAGACCCTGTCCCTCCTCTTGTTCGGTTTCTTCTTCTACCACCCATACGTGTGCCTGTTCTGGCTTATTAATGGGCGATTGATCGCTGTTGCTGGAGTGTGACGAAGTGCGAGGGGCGGGATGGAGATGGAGGTGGAGATGGTTGGTGGGAGCAGGAGGACTGGGAGCTTGTTGCCGCGCCTGGCTGGACATTTCGGGCGACTGCATCGGAGACTGGAATACCATATCTTGTGAGGCGCAAGGCGAGGTAAGGTAATATTATTGTAGAGCTTGCTCCGTACAAGAATGGAATTTGTATTTATATATACTAAGCACGGAGGTGATACCATTATTCCCACAGTGTCTAAAAGTGTGGAGGAGAAAAGTGGAGGTTAGCGGTGAAAATGAGGATTCGACGGTCGTGATCTCCTTTTTGACATTTCGATAATGGTGAGGGGTACATCACTCGAGTTACAGGGCCGAGAAGGTAAGAAGTCTAGTTTCATTTATTTAAACTTGGATGTCGGGACGGAGGGTACTCGGGTGGTTGTTTGGATAAGGGTATTCTATATCGGTTGAGGAGTAATTGCGCCATTCCGGTGTCATCTCTTGATTTTGTTGATTTCCTCCTTGACGCCTTGGGTTGATTTTGCCTCAATAACTTGGCATGTAGAACGGTTTGGACCACTGGGGTAAACTATGTCTTCTGGGCGGCTAACACATTTTCAATCGCGCCTGTACTTTGTCAAAAAACCTACGTTTCTCCAGAGAAGTACGTATTACGTGCAGTGACAACAGTGCGTATAGTACTGATACAGCGAGATGGTTCCTTGGCGGTCATCGCCGTTGTTTACGTGACCATCGTCTGCGGCTGCCGGCTTGTCGGAAAGCGATGACGTCTCGTCAGTCTCTTCTCTCTGTCTTCTTGATCAAGTGTTCATTCGACTAATTATTATATTCTATTTCACTTTATTCCTAATCCTCATTAACTGCCCATCACGTCCTTATTTCGCCGCACCCCCTTTTTTCCCACCCCGTCTCTCAAACGCCCTATGAGTACCTCACAAACACCTACCCTTCCTCCTTCGAGACCCTCTTCCCCAGCTCCTCTCTATCGTCGGACACCGCTGAAAGTCGGATGTGTTCAATACGACGTCAAAGTCAGTTTCTCAGCCATGTCTCACCAAAATGTGCACGCTGACAAACCGTATGCGATTGTGTAAATGCAGCTGGGGAGGGTGAAGGAAAATGCTGCCAAAGTTGAAGAGCTTACGAAATGGTACGTCCTTTTCTTCTACTCCATCATCTTCGCCAGACTTAGCTTACCAATTAACCCAATGAAGGATGAAACCCGGACACGTAGATCTTCTTGTCCTCCCAGAGATGTGTCTCTCCGGATACGTCTTCAATAGCCCCATCTCGATCTTGCCGTACCTCGAAGCCCCTCGAATCGGACCTACATCGCTCCTTGCGAGGGCATTAGCTACAAGATTAGGATGTCATGTAATTGCTGGGTACCCGGAGGAAATCCCCTCCTCTGGCTCTCCCTCTTCTTCACCAACCGAAATTGCCGACGCAGCTCCAAAAGAATTGGAAGGCGAAGCAGAAGGTGTAGGATACAACTCGGCGGTAATAGTTTCTCCTACTGGGGAAGTGGTGGGTAACTATAGAAAGACGTTCAGGTTCGAGACGGATAAGAATTGGGCAAGAGAGGGAGATGGGTTTCAATACTTTGACTTGTCTGAACCTCTGGGAAGGGTCGCACTTGGGATTTGTATGGGTGAGTCTTTTCTTCGTCTTGACTAGGTCAAGCTGACTTTTATTCAAACAGACCTCAATCCCAAGGATTTTATCGGTGAGCCTTCCTTTTTCCTTTTCACCTCGATTCCCTCCTTTTCAAAATGCTGACACCGCTCTTTCCAAACGTAGCACCATGGGACGCATTCGAGCTCGCCAACTTTTGCCGAGACAACGCAGTCGACATGCTCGTCATACCTATGAACTGGCTTTCCCCGCCCGC
This sequence comes from Cryptococcus deneoformans JEC21, assembly GCF_000091045.1. Taxonomy (NCBI): domain Eukaryota; kingdom Fungi; phylum Basidiomycota; class Tremellomycetes; order Tremellales; family Cryptococcaceae; genus Cryptococcus; species Cryptococcus deneoformans. Next base: position 1,003,544 of record NC_006680.1, read on the forward strand.
CGAACCTCCTACTACCACCTCTGCATCCGGTGAGGAACCCTCGCACCCAGTAGAACCCCCCGAAGACCCGGAAGCACCATCAGAGTCAAACTTGAATTATTGGGCGGCGAGGCTCGTGCCGCTACATGATCCTACACCTCGATATTCCACTGCTCCTTCTACGTCTACATCTACGCCTATTCCTGGGTCTGGGTCTGGGAAGGATGGTGAAGGGAAGGAAGTTGTTTTTGTGGCGTGTAACAGGATTGGAGAGGAAGAAGGTAAGTCCCAACGTTTGTTTTTGCAAGCCCGAGTTTTTCTTTGGACCTATTATACTCCTTCGATCCATCACCATTCTGACGAATCCTACATATTTCGTGAAAGATGGCGACTAACCAAGGTCCGTAGGCTCCAAATTTATAGGAACGAGCTGTGTCATGACTGTCTCCAACACACCTTCCCGAATTGAATTGGTAGAGTGCTGTAATATCTCGGAGGAAAGGGTTATGATTGCCGTGGTTTAGTGTTTCACGCTATTTCAAGCTGGGGTGCAAAGAGCGTTATGAGTTTGGGGTTGCAGGGGACGGAGAGATGAGACGATGAGTCTAGGACATGAATATTAAGTGGCAAGGAATCTCGAGTGTCGTCACGAAGCAAAGCTATTCTGTTGAGATAGTCAAAAGCTAAATCGAACAAATGAACGTCGGAACATGCAAATTTGAGATGGAAGAAGCATGGAAAGCGTGTAAACGTTTATGAGCTACAGTGGCCCAAGGTTTTGAGACACGTCAAAGAAGTCGGATGAGGTTTCACGTTTTACTTATTCAACGATGTCACGAATCTCGAGAGACCGATCGTGATTTCGTTACCCATGCAAAATGCATTCTGCCCGTTTTTGGTTCCCAAAAACCGTCCAGCTTCTATACCTTCTACTCCAGTCCATTCTGAACCTTTCTGTACCCTTCCACCCTCATCTTTCTCCACTTTCATAATTCAACTTTTCATCCCATTCCTTAGTTCTTCTTGCTTTCCAAAATACTGCTGATGCTAGCCCAGACCAACTTGGGGCTCTGAGCGGCATCGACAGGGGTCCAAACACCTGTACCCTTGTAGTAGTCAACAACGGGGCCAGTCTGGGCGTGATAAGTGTCCAATCGCTTCCTGAGGGTACCGACGTTGTCGTCGGAACGTTGGATGAGGGGCTCGCCGGTAATGTCGTCGGTCATGGGCTTCTTAGGGGGATTGACTGTAAGAGGTAGGGGACGGGTTAGAAAAGTGCATGGCGACTGAAGGAAAGGTAGACGTACATTCCTTGTGGTAACTCCTACCGCTCGCGGGGTGGACCAATCGACCAGTAATTCGGGAGATCAACAAGACGTCGGGGATCTTGAGCTCGATAGCGTGGTCGATAGCTTGTTTGCGCTCGGCAAGCATGGCATCAAGCTTGGAAGCCTGGGGAACGGTACGGGGGAAACCGTCGAGGATGAAGCTTGTTTGGTAGATAGTCAGCGCATGAACAGCGTTGAAGGCAAGGGATGAGATAATGGGAAATGGAAAGGAGAGGAATAGACGAGTTAACGCGGTGAGACACGTTGAATGTCCGACTATGGTGTGGAATGGAAAGCAGCAGGAACCAAAGGAGGGCGGAAGAGAGAATGGATTGTCGCTGCAGGCTTGAAAATGACGGGTATTGGCTTGAACATTGCTGTTTCCGCACCAGCGATGCCACTTCCGTCATAACCAAGCTAGTACAATCTCATTCCAAAATCCCATCAAACCCACGCGCCAAGGTTTAACATCCACAATTGCTCCATCAGGATGACATGAGAGAAGAGACCTAACTCACCCGTTCTTGCACTCGGCGTTCTTCTCCAACTCCTGCTTGATCATGCCAACCATAATCTCATCGGAAACCAAACCGCCCTGGTCCATAATCTGCTTAGCAGCCTTGCCCAACTCGGTTTGTCTGGCGACCTGCTCCCTCAACATGTCACCAGTAGCGAGGTGGCAGATGCAGTACTTGCTGGAGATGTTGGGCGCTTGTGTACCCTTACCAGCACCAGGAGGGCCAATGAGGACCATTCGGGGAGGCTTGATGGAGGAAGAGGGGGAGAGGGCAGAGGTAACGGAGGAGATGGTGTTGGAGACGGAGGTGGAGGTAGACTTCTCGAGATGATGGATCTTGTCTTGGAGCTGGGCGGGAAAGTATCAGTACGCACCTAAAGATGCGCGGTCGAGAGATGCAGTACTGACCTGAGAGACAAGAGACTTCAAGTATTCAACTTCAGAGTTGCCAGACATTTTGAGGGTTTTGTTGTGGCTGAGAGAGCTGAGAGGTGAGTGGTATAGGGCTTTTCTATGCGGTGAATTCGTTTCCAAAGAGGTCGAAAGAAAGAAGCTTGTCGCCGGTCGTTGCTCGTCGAGAGTGGGGAGGACCGGCAATGTCCACCCATTAGCCGCCATATCCCCGCGGCGATTGGGAAAGGTGGCATGGCAGGCGCGTGGGATGCACATGGAAGCCACGCGAGTTTGAGGCTTATTTGGTTCCTTAATTATTGACGCGTTTAATGGAGGAGACGCGTCTGATTTTGTCGTCGTCACCGGTTTGGCTAGCGTGTAAATCTGGGCCTTGGGCTGTTTGGGTTGTTTCATCGCCCCGTGTATTTGCCAAGGCAGCGACGTATATAAAAAGACCTGTTCTTCTTCCCCATCTCTTTTCTCATTTACGCGCCCACTTCAAAGCCACTCCTTACGTTTGACCCTCCCTTGTCTTTTCTTGATCAGTTGGATTACCAGTCCCTTTTACTCTTCATTTTTTTCACGACATACGGAAAAAACGATAACGACGATCACGATGCTCGGTTACTTTGCTGCTCTCGCGCTTGCCCTTCCCGCCCTCGCCCAGTCTGCCTCCAACGGCTCTGCCTCCGCCGTCGATATTGAGGGCTTGCAAGCAAACTTCCAACGTGCGCCTTCACTTTTCTTCTCTCTTTCATTGCGGCTGACGTGAGACGATGTCATTTGTAGAGGCCGAACTTACGCCCCAATTGCTCGAAACTTTTGAGCCTGAGGCTCTTTTGAGCGTTACTTTCGGTAGCACCGCTATCTCTACCGGTGATACGCTCGACCAGGATGGCAAGTCTTCATATTTATTCTGATCATCAAAAAGACGCGTCCTGACGACGCATGTCTCAGCCGTCTCTTCTTCTCCCACTCTTGCCGTCTCCCCCGCTTCCAACGCTACTCTTGAATCGGGTCAGCTCTACACCGTCGTGATGGTCGATGCCGACATTGTTGGAACCGACGAATCTACCACGGAGCAGACTCGGCACTGGCTCGTCAACTCTGCTAGTCTTTCCACCGACTCGGCCCCTTACGCTGTCAACTGGACCGGTTCTACCTCTATGTACGCTGTCCTTGCTAACTATACATGTTACAGTCCATACTGATTCTTTGATACTAGTACCGATTATGCCGGTCCCGGTCCCGCCTCTGGCAGTGGCTCTCACCGGTATGTTAGCCATCCTTTCATACCCCTCTTAATCCTCAAACTGCGCATAAATGCCAAGCTAATGCACGCACCTCTCTTCTCTATAGATACGTAATCATCGTCTACGCTCAGCCCGATACTTTCTCTCCTCCCGCCAACCTTTCTCAAGCCGGTACCCCCCTCAGTACAATGTCTCTCTCTAGCTACGTCTCTGAAAGTGGTCTAGGAAACTTAATCACTGCCAACTACTTCCAAGTCGAGAATGGCGAGGCTACCGTCACTGTATGTCTACCCTTCTTCAGTAAATTGTTCTCCAAGCCTATGACTAACGCTATTAATGAATAGGTATCTTCCACTAGCGCTGTTGACTCTTCTACCCTTGCCGGCTACCTCTCTACTACTGCTGCCTCTTCCGCTTCCAGCGCTGCTTCCGGAACTGCTTCCGGAGCAGCCTCCAACTCTGCTGCTACCTCTGCTACTGACTCTTCTGCCACTTCCGCTTCTTCCGCCCCTGCTTCCAGCGACTCCTCTAGCAGGGCTTTGAGGTCCGAAATGGGCTTTGGTATGGTTGTTGGCGTTGTCGGTGTTGTGGGCGCTGTTTTGGGTGCCGGTATGGTCTAAGAGTTTTGGCGTGTAAAGATACAAAGTGATCGGGGTTGATCTGTGTCATGAAAGGACAATTCACATTGTGCATGCATATCACTGTTTTATGTAGCCTTGACTGCTTTTGAGATGTTGTTGTATGAAATAGAAGAACAGGTTTGGTTGTATGCCTTATTATGGACGACGCAACGGAAGAGACGATCTGCCACTTTGCCCTTCGACGCGTTCCTGTCAACTGATTGTCATAATTCGCCCTCGTGTCCGTTATTTCCATTGTTCGTTCTTTTCCCTATCATCCCTTCCCCTTTATATCTACCTTTGACGAATTTACGACCCTTAATAAAGCATAAATCAACGACACATTTATTTCACGAGTAGCGAGAGCGACAACTTACGAAAAGACAATCTCGCGAACAGAATAACGTAAAACGCATTTTACCCGGTTACCGGATCGTCCGTCGGCTGCTACGATCCATCCCCCCACGCACATCGATTGTTGCCAAGCCACGTCCAATACGCTTTATAATTATTTCGACTGCCACCTATCTCTTATTGCGCTATCTTACGAGCTCCTCATACCGAGCCGCTTGAGACGGTTCACATTAATAGATTCACATCTGCGATTTAAGGACGACCTTTGCGCGTCCTCGCGAGTTAGAATTTAAAGCTTTGGTGGGGAAGAGATCGGATCTGAGATAAGATCTTTTATAGAATAAGGGAGGAAGATAAGAGAGGGCTTTTGCTGAAGTCGTAAGTACCATTGAATCAAGCACTTTGCAACAGTGCCGTCGCAAGAGAGGACTGACTTGGAGTATTTTACCTCAATTCATCACAAATAGCAAACAGCATTGGTATCCCTTGGAAATTACGCAAATACAGAGTAGTCGCGAAACCTCAGTGGGAGAGCCAGCTGGGAGTAGAATCCAGAAAATAGATTGTGGAGCGTGAGAATAAGAACTTGAGAAGAGCGTTGTCTCGCTTGACATCTTGGTGCGTTTGCAATGTACGTATTGTGACACGTTATTTGCCTGTTTACTTCAATAGACTGATGTATCTGCTTAATGTAGGCCACTTCCCGTAGAACGTTCCCAAGGCAGCGTGCGTCTCGCCTTCTCTTTGACCCTTGTAAGATTATCAAGGACTGACGGTTCTTCCTATGTAGGTTTCTGCGTTAGTAGCAAGGTTCCAAACAGCCGCGAATAGGGAGAAAGAGGCGAGCGAACGTGAGAAGGACAAGGACAAGGGGAGAGTCAGCTTAGGAGAAGGACGAAGGGTTAGCGACGCCCTCGCGGCGCAGGAAGGAGTCAGCAATGCGGACTCGTCATCACAGCCTACAGCAAGCGCCAACACCAAAACAGTTCCTATTGAGAGCAGCGGTGAGAAAGATACCACAAAGGGGAATGCACCCGAGACTCAGTCACACTCTCTACCGCATGTTTCTTCCATTGCTACTTCTCAAAACCGAAACGATACTGCCCGTGTATCACCCTCTGCACCTTCTACTACCCCCGCAAAATCTACTTCTGTCAGTAGTACCAAATCTTCTATCGGTCGTACTTCATCTATAAAAGCGCACACTCCCACTCCTGCTCAAGCCCAAAATCGGAGTAAAGCGAATAAACCCCGTACGGTTAGTACTCAACACAACGCCAAGCAAGTGACTGTTTCCCCCTCACCATCTACCGGTACTTCTCCGCGTTCTACCGCCGCGAACGACAATACTTGTACCACGACGCCACTTAAGCCGCAGTTGACTGGTACCCCGTCGAAACCAACAGCCAGCTCCCTGGCCAAAACACGTTCTCCACCATCTTCCCGCCCGCCTAACAGCACGAGTATGCGTTCCCCGCCTCCGATAGACGATCCTACAGCAACAGGCACAGAGAGAAGGAGCTCAAGCTCGTCGGGGAGGCGAGACAGTGTCAAGTCACCCTTGTCCTCGTCAGGATCATTGATGGGGAGGTCGTCCCTCGGGAGAGCAGCTAGTGCTCGCCTGTCCCAGACCAAGTCTCCCGAGGTAACGCCTCTTGGTGAGGATGGGGTTGGGTCGCCGAAGGCGCAGCCGCAGGAGAAGAATAAGGATGGCACGAGTGCAAACGGGTCGATAAGGAGAGCATCAGGCTCGAGACTGATGCAGGGTACGGCTGCTAGTAGGGCTAGAGCGGCTGCCAATGCCAACGCCCACTCTTCTTCGATCTCTTCCAACTCTCATGTCCCGATCTCGAGCACGTCTTCCCCTGCTTCTACAAACGTCGTCCGACCTCGAGCATCCATCTCTACACCCGTATCGAACAGCAAGAAGCCAACGTCCAGTGGAAACGATAAAAACAATGGTAAACGTCTCACTCCCAAGTCAAACTCGAAAGATGCCCCAACCCGGCGACCGAACGTTAGCTCTGTCGCAAAGGAAGGGGAGGAGAATCCTGCAATGAAGCCCGTAGGAAGGAACCCCGTGGGGAGGCTTGGCTTGGCTGCTGCAAGGGAAAAGAAAGGTGAGAACGAAGACGAGATTCAAGCTCCTCATCCTCCGCCAATTGGGAAATTAGGATTACCGGCTGCTAGGGAGAAAACCGGAACGGCAGAGGGGAAACAGAGAAGAAGCAATATCGTTAAACCTTCCGAGCAACAAACTCATCACGTGGAAGCCGAGCTTGAGCATGAGCAGGAGGCTGAATCGGAAGCTGTAGTTGGCGAAGAGGAAAAACAGAAAAACGACGAAATAATGTCGGAGCCAGCTGCAGAGGCGGAGGAGGAGCTCGAGGAGAAGGATGGGCAGGTTGATGTAGGACTTGGCGCTGGCGCCGGTCCGAGCTCGTTCTCCACTATTGGCATGAGGCCAGAAGGCGTTCAGACGAGGCCGGATGAAGTAGAAGATGGCGAAGAGACAAAATGTGCTGGGGAACCTACCGAACCACTTGAGTTGGCGGCAGAAGAGGACAATAGCCGACAAACCAAAGGGATCAATGAAGCCAATGAAGCCAACGAAGCCAACGAAACGAATGACAGAGACGATAGCGAAGGCGAGAAAGAGAGGGAGTAAATCTAGAGGAAATTCCTGATGTTTGAAATGGAATTTTACGGAAGGGCACTTTCAGGAAATGAATGTATATCACATTTTGAGTTTTGTGGGGTTACGGGCGAGAGGCGAGGCTGATCGTTGAAGGACCGGCTATGAGTGCGAAGCAATAAGTGGAGGCGCAAGCTGAGAACCAAAATGATCGTCGGTTCGATGATCCAATATTAAGAAAGATGAAGCGGTGGCAATATTATTATCCATCATTTCCTTTCTATTTCTACTTATAACAACATAAATAAACTAAACCCGGAGAACCAAAAACGAAAGATAAAAAGCTGTTACCCCTCTATATAACTTCTAACTTCTAAAGCTTCTATCGTATCTATTGTATTTCCCTTTCTATTTCTCCGCCTTTACCTTCCCTTCAATAGATCTTTCGTCTGAGAAATGGTGAACCTCCTATCAAGAAAAAAGACGTCAGCATACCTTTCTCTTTTCAAAGCAAAAGCAGAACGGAAACGGACATAAAGAACGTAAACTCACTAATTCTGGGGAAGACTCGCTCCTCCGCCCCTCTTTTGCCCGCCTGTCGTCCCAGATGTAAAGTAGCTTCCAGACAAGCATGATCACGCCTCCTACCACGGAGCAGACACCGCACACGATGAGACCGTCTTTGTATCGAGGGGCGTCCTTGGTTTTGAAGACGTTGGAACCGGCGAAGCCCGCCATTTGGATGAAGGCGACGCTAAATGGAAGAGACCAGTCAGCTGGAGAGCTCGAGAGGATGTAGACCGTGAGAGGGAACGTACTAGGTAGCCAAGGCGACAGGTCGTCGTCGTTCGTCAAACTTGCTGCTGACCCACGACTATCAAACATATTAGCAGGATGACTTCGTATAGCTTCTAAACGGTGGACTTACAGCGTTGATAGCTTGCCCACAACCCATAGTACCAGCAGTTAAAAGGTAACCTCCGTACAGGACCCTCTTGCCAGCGGAGTCGGGGGCGAGAGCAAGCCAAAGACAACCGGCACAAGAGAGGGCCATGGCGGTGAAAATGTGGATACCACGCTCGCGGAAACGATCGGAGCTCCAAGCGAGGGAGACAGAGTAGACGAGACCGATGGCGGAGGCGGGAGCGGCCATACCGTTCTACAAAGATTTTAGTGCGAGCTTGACATTATTGAGAGTGAAGAGACGTACGGCGGTGAAGCCAGAGTAGCCGAGAGATTGAATGACTTTAGGACCGTAAGTGTTGATGGGGGTTAATATGATACTATATCATGAGTCAGCGGTGCTCTTCAACGGATGACGTGGTGTAAGATATTCACGAAGAAAGGAACGCGGCAGCACAGTGACCCCAAAGTCTCCAGTCTACAAATGTATCCTTGATATCAACGAGGGTAATCTTCGAGCCTCGACCGAAAGCCTTCTTGGGGTCGTCGGCGAGTATTCGAGCAGCGAGAATTTGAGCATCACGAGAGTTGAGGACTGGGATGAGGAGAGATCGACCGCCGTCCAAGGGGCTAGCAGGGAGGTAGAGCAAAGCGAAGATGGCGACACCCATGGTCATAGCACCCTCTGAATATATTTATTAGCTTATGTGTGAATGATACACTAAAGATGTAAGTATAATTTACCAATAGCGAAGAGATACTGCCATCCATGCCAGCCATGCTTCTCGTTGAGACCTTGAAGAATGCCGAGAGCGAGAGGACCTGAAACCATACCAGCTAAGGGCGCAGAATCAGTATTGGTTCGGAATAAATATAAATCGACTTACCAAAACTGTTGGCAGCCCAGAAAATGGCCAATCTGAGACTGAGTTCACCGTTCTGGTAGAATCGGGTGATGTACCAGGCCATACCGGGGATAAAACCAGCCTAAAATACGATACAGATCAGTCAGCGCACTGATAGGCTTCTGGGACAGGAACATCGTGACTTACCTCACCACAAGCCAAGAGGAATCGAGTAGCGTAGAAGCCACCTTTGCTGGTAAGAAAAGCTTGACAAAGAGTAATGAGGCCCCAGATGAAGATGATGCAAGGAACCCATCGGTGCGGACCCAAGATCTTGGCGAGCATGTTACTGGGTAACTCAAAGATGACGAAGCCAAGAGTGAACAGTGTTTGACCGATATTGATATTGCTAGTTGTGATGCCAACAGCAGGAAGGAATGTAGTATCTGTTTGGGCGTTACCTAAATTGGTGCGATCCTACGCTGTATGTCAACATCGAGGTCGTTCCTGCTATTGTCAAAACAGAGACAATGACACTCACAAATTGAAGCATCAAAAAGCAAAAGACGATGGCAGGCAAAACCAAAAAATCGACCTTGCGCACGGCTCGAGCCTCGTCCTCTGGCGAGTAGTCAATCTCGTCGAGTTGAAAGTGTTCTTCGCTTTTGACTTCGGACATGATGGATTGGTCGTCGATGGGAGATGGGGATGCGATCATGGCTGGCTGGTCGTTTTATAGATTGTATAAGGGCTTCAAGTTCGCACCTTATCTTCCACAATCTCTTGACCCCCTCTCCATTTTTTTTCAGAAATAACAAATGATAAGTTATCGCAAGGAGCTCGTCATGAGCGGATGTCGATTTGCAGACGAGCGTAGACGAAAACAGACACCGACTTTATCAAACCCGAGCAATTCCATTCTCGGTCCGAGAAACCAATGCTCAAACTTGAAACTTGGCTCCTCTGGTCTTGTAGCGCTGGGGACAGGGCGATCCCGGTGGACCCTGACGGACCTACCGACCCTCTGCTCTTCCGCCTCGCCTGCTCGTCGGAGCAAACCGAGAAATTGGTAACTTCTCTCGGAGCTCCGGCTGTCGTTATCGAACTCCGGCATCAAGTATTTGCACTATCTTGACAACTTTTGATAGTCGACATCAGCGACGCATACTTAAAGTATAAGAATTCAAGTAGCAATGCTCATCTCGTCTCTAGCACGTAATACGCACAGCACGACTTTGCAAAAGATCAAACCTCTCACATCCAACTGCTTCCAACTTTACAGTACGTCATGTTATTTTGCTTGTTCGTTGACTCCAGCATTTCTCACAACTTTTACTAATTAACGTCTGATTTTTTTCTTTACTCGCGCAGCTCTCTCTACTTAAAATGGACCAGAACATCACCAGGAGGAGGGGTGTCGGTACTCGAGGTGTTGACGAGCAGACCGCTCTCAACGGTTACACTGTCATTGCCCCACTTACCAGCAAGAACGTAAGTTGTGATTTTTGAGACTCTTTTGTGAGCGACTCAAGTTGACCCGCCGTAGGTCTTTCTCATTGACAATTCTGGTGAAGTTGTTCACAAATGGGACCTACCTTACCGTGTCGGCCGCTATGCTCGTATCTTGCCCAACGGCAACCTCCTTGTTGGTATGAAGGACCCCGAGGCCCCTGCTCCTTTCCCTTTCGTAAGTTATCATCCACTCATTTCGTGTTTCAGTCTCATACTGACGGCCAGTCTGTAGTTCCTCAAGTACGGCGGTGGTATTTACATGGAGCTTGACCCTGAGGGAAACGTTGTGAACGAGCTTCGGGACCCTCTCGGTCACCATGAGTACGTATATATCCATTCGTCCCATAACTTGATTTAATCACTTATCTTTTTTTAGTTGCTTCTACGAGGGTGACGGTCACTTCTTCTACGCGGGACTTGAGGCTCTTTCTCCCGAACAACAGGCTGCCCTTCCCGGTGGTGTCCCTGGTACCGTAAGTATTTTCTCACTGATGTTCCCTCTGGCATTCTAACGCAAATTTCGATTGCATGCTGACATTGCCTTTTATAGGAAGCTCCAGATGGCAAGACTTATGCCGACACTATCCGAGAAGTGAAGGATGGCAAGCTTGTGTGGGAATGGAAGGTTTCCGAGCATCTCGATCCAAAAATATTCCCTTTGCAGCATTACTACCCTCGTGAGCACTGGCCATTGATTAACGCTATTTAGTAAGACCATTTCCTATACTTCAATCGTATATCTACTTAGAACTTGAACACTGATAATTACATAGTCCCTTGAAGGACGGCAACATCCTTGCCTCTCTGCGAAGCGTTTCTGCCGTTATCATCATTGAGAAGGCTACCGGCAAGATCATCTGGCACCTTGATTCTACCGTTGTTGCCCAACAACACTGTGCTAATGAGTTGCCCAACGGCAATATCCTCGTACATCTTACATTCTCTTACCTTACTACCTTGAAAGTGATGTGCTAATGTACATCGTACAGATCTTTGACAATGGAGCCTTCCGACATCGAGAATCCTTCCAGTGGTCCCGAGCCATTGAGGTCGACCGAGCGACCAAAGAGATTGTCTGGCAATGGCATGCTCCCACCAAAGAAACTTTCTATACCCCCTTTATGGGCTCTGCTCAACGTCTTCCCAATGGCAACACCCTCGTCTGCGAGTCCGCGTTTGGAAGGGTCATGGAGATCAACACGGAGAACAAGGTGTGCTGGGAGTATGTCTGTCCATACTTTGCGGTGTACCCTGAGAAGAATGCGGCTGGTTTCTATCCTTCAGAGTCGAATGCGTTGTTCAGGGCATACAAGTATGCTCCTGAGGAGATCCCTTGGTTGAAGTAGGCATTCTTGTCCTAAAAAGAAGGATAATTAGCGGTGTTAGGTTGTCTTTATAGAGTTTTCTTTTTTATGTTCCGGTTTTAAATCTATGCAGTTCCTCTTGGAAATAAATTGCATATACGGGTGAGATGCACTTGACTGAGATAAAGCAAGTTTTATCCTAAGATGGATTTTTTGATCAGTGTGGCGTCTATGCATGTGCTCTTCCCGAGTAATATATCCTTCCATTGTTCTCTTCATGATGCTTTTTTTCTTATCTAAGGCGACGACGTATTTATGTGTCGAGTCCTTCTATTATATATCGGTCCGATGTTACGTGGATAAATCAAAACGTGCATGTGGACCACACTTGTTGCCACGCTTAATTCACGAGAACCCATGCCATTCGGCTCCAAATAATCCTAGTCGCCACGTAAAGTGTTGGAGTTATATAGAGTTGCAGCAGTTGAACAAAAAATGCCTCTACGGTTTTTATGTACTGCCGAGAACTCATTGGCATGTTTCCGCGCGGAGATTGTCGTGAATCCTGTTCTGAAATGACTTGACAGAATACCCGAAAGCGCTATTTCGCGACTTCTATTATTTTATTCTAATAATCTTTCATGTTCACTTTATTATTGCTCATTCCACAATCAGTACTTGGTGAGAACGAGCAAACAAGCGGTGAGCCAAGGCCAGTCGGCGAGGACCAGCAAGAGCTAATATGTCCGTTCGGTAGTCTACACCTGGACCGACTTCAATCTATCCACATACTGCACACACGTAACATGTCCCCTACGAAAACTCCCAACGGCGATATGAACCTAGCTGCCCCTGATGTCGATTCCTATCCTTACAACCTCGGCAGCTACTCCTGTAAAGTCAACACCAACTCCAAAGACTGCCAGACGTGGTTCGACCGTGGTTTGATCTGGTCGTACGGCTTCCATCACGAAGAGGCGGAACGATGCTTCCGATATGCTGTCCACTGCGACCCTCACTGTGCCATGGCACATTGGGGTATTGCCTATGCTGGTGGTCCCAATTACAACAAGGCTTGGGAGCGATTCGACGAGGCGGATCTAAAGCGTGCTCTTCACGAATGCCATCTGGCGACTAGCAAAGCGCGCGAGCTCGCCACTGCTCCACTGGAAGTCGCTTTGGTCGGCGCTCTTTGCGCTCGTTTCCCCTCAGAGCGAGAAGGGGATTACCAACATTGGAATAGGTCTTACTCGGAGCATATGGACCAAGTGTATGAGAAACATGGTGATCATCTTGACGTCGTTGCCTTATACGCCGACTCTCTCATGGCTCTCGCCCCCTGGCAGCTTTGGGATCTCCACACTGGTGCTCCCCGAGAGGATAGCCAAACTTTACGCATTGAGTCGATCCTCGAGAAGGCTTTCCAACGACCGGAGTCTCTATCCCATCCTGGTATTCTTCACTTCTATATCCATCTCATGGAGCTTTCTTCCAAGCCCGAGCTCGCTATCCCGGCCGCTGATCGATTGCGGAATCTGTGTCCTGATGTGGGTCATTTAAATCATATGCCTGGGCATATCGACCTCTTGATTGGTGACTATCGTCGAGCTATCGCTTCCAACATTGAAGCGATCCGAGGGGATGAGCTGTACATGAAACATGGCTCCACCACCGATTTTTACACATTCTACCGACTTCACGATTACACTTTCCCTATTTACGCTGGTATGTTTAACGGTCAGTTTCGCATTGCAATGGACACAGTAGAGCGGATGGAAAAGTCTCTTACTGAAGACCTCTTGCGAATCCCTAGTCCTCCAATGATTGATTGGATGGAAGGTTTCAAGTCATACCGAGTTCACGTGCTCGTTCGTTTCGGTAAATGGCACGATATTCTTCAACTGCCCTTCCCGAATGATCGCCAGTTCTATTGCGTCACCACTACCATCCTACATTATGCTCGAGCACTCTCTTACTCTGTTCTTGACCGTGTCGAGGACGCTCTCAAGGAGCGAGAACTCTTCCGCGAGTCTCGTAGGAAGATCTACCCATCACGTTTTGAGTTTCCCAATTCATGGCAAGATATTCTCAACGTCGCCGAAACCATGCTTACAGGTGAGCTCGAATACAGGCGTGCCAACTACACCCTCGCCTTTGAGCAATTGCGGAAGTCCATCAAATATTATGACAATCTGATCTATGCCGAGCCTTGGGGCTGGATGCAGCCACCACGACATGCTTACGCCGCTCTGCAGCTGGAGCAGGGTAACGTCGAGGAAGCAGCCAAGACCTATGCAGAAGATCTCGGCTACGTCGACTCTCTGCCTCGTGCGGTTCGTCATCCCAACAATGTCTGGGCCCTTCACGGCTATCATGAATGTCTCGTCAAGCTCGGCCGGCACGGCGAAGCCAAGATCCTCGAACCTCAGCTCATTCTTGCACTCGCTGTCGCCGATATATCAATCGAGTCATCATGCTTCTGCCGTCGGATGCAGCCCGCTGCTAACCAATCAATGTGTTGTAAGTCAATAGGATAGATAGTTAAGATAGCTGAGATGCATCGTGGGTTTACGGGTTGAGGCATACTCTCTTTTGGTAGCAAATTGTAGAATATCGTTTCGTTTGGAAACAAATATTTGCGTAGCTCGGCTTGAATTTACATAATTAATCCACGGCGTAGCTAAGTCTCACCAAATTATCCTTCTAAGATCCTCTGCATTTTGGAACCAGTCTGAAGACTACGATGAAAATGGCAACTGCCATTTTACTTTCTTATACAGGAATACGAGTCGACGATCGATGAGCCCACTCCGCGGCTCCAACTGGATAGGCAGCGCCGTTTCATTTGTGTTTCTCATCTTTTACTTATACCGTATAGTTTGAAACACGCATTCCTGGCAGAGGTATCTAAGAACTTTCTAAGAACTTTCTCGTTGTTCTTTCTTTCAGTAGATTAAGGTCCCGACATTGAGGCAAGATGTTGGTTGAAAGGAAAGGTTTTGAAGAAAAGGGAGACATGCTGAGTAGAGAGCGTGGCCAGATTGTATATAAACCTCTTCATACTCTTTCGAATATCCCAGAGGGATCAGTTCTCAAATGCATTAGGCATATATACCTCCGCCTTTACTCATTTACCGGTTTTACCTACAACAACTATCTGGCTCTTACCCCAGCCATACAAGTCTGCAGCACACCGATGCAACTGTAGACAGTTGGGAACCCATCCTTCATTTCAATGATCAGTATATCTGCTACGTAGGTAGGTCCACATCAGATATCATATTAGCACACCAGGTATTCAGGAGTGGCTCAATATGGTAAATCTTCGATTGGCGGGATTATGAACTCATCATTGTGGGCCTCTATGATTCCAACTCCATGCCTGCTGCAAATCCCCTGATACGCGCTTTGACACATTGTGCGTAATGCCATTGAACAAGTCTGGGATCCGGTCGTTCACTGATTGGGCCTCGAAATCGTTCCGGTGGGATACGCATGCCATGAAGTCTTGTAGCATCTGGATATCCGAGAACGAAAAAATGCACATAGAAGCTGCCGTCCTAATGAAGTTGAGGTATTAGTCCAGCATGCTAGTCGCCCTGCCCCGGTTTGAACTGACCTTATAATAAAGTGACCACTCTAAGCGATCGTATGCATGATGAAGGTCATCCCGAACCAGCAATCCGGCTGAAGTTTTGTATAGCGGAGGATCTTGATTGATACCGAGGATAAGTTGATATACCTTACGAGGAATAAGCAATGTCTGCATATAGCGATACTCGGAAATTGGGGTGGATGCCTCCACGATGTACCGGTCGCACTTACGTCTGGCCGACTGAGAGGGACAATGTGACATGACGTACAGTAACTGTGCATCACGTCCGTGACAAGACAAGTACCATCGCGTGCCACCACGCCCATACGAAACTTAGAAAACCATGGGGTCAGAGCAGTGGCACCAGTAGACGAAGAAAAATTGTGAATTGCCGATGAAACGTACCTGGTTATCACTTGACCCCTTGGAGTCCGATCGTGTAGAGAAACTACCCTCAGGGTTGACCGGTCGAAAGCGGCTGAAATACTCTGGTCCTCTAGAGAACTCAAGCTTGTCGCTAGATGCTACAGTTGGAAGCCCATTAGCACGAGACTGTGATGTTAATACATATTGCTTGAGGGAATTGAAACAAGATTGACTTGCGTGTTTGTTCGTAGTGATACAGTCCACTCGATGGAGCATCATCTAAGCTAACTGCCACACCATGCGTGTCAATAATGACTCCGAGCTGATCAGATCCCTTTTCGACTAGTTGATCGACTACTTTCAGCACGTAGCGCCAAGTGTTGTCTCCGCCTGTTTGAACGAAAGAAAGCGGGAAGGAAGCAATACGTAAGTTGGAGGAGGCACTTGTAATTTCAATCGAATCGGTATCGGTCCAAGTGTCGACTGCGAGCTCATACGATGTTGTCGGCATTCTTCTTGGCCCAACCCGAGCTGGCAAAGATTGCAAGATGATAAAGTTGTAAGTGACGAGTGAGCAGTGTAGTAAACCAGACATTCGATGCGGATGACAGTTGCGATCTGGCGTTAGGGGGTTAGGGGGTTAGGGGGTTAGGGGGTTAGGGGGTTAGGGGGTTAGGGGGTTAGGGGTTAGGGGTTTAC
>NC_006681.1:0-77500 GCF_000091045.1 Cryptococcus deneoformans JEC21
TAACCCCCTAACCCCCTAACCCCCTAACCCCTAACCCCCTAACCCCCTAACCCCCTAACCCCTAAGTCACGTACCATACGAACCTTTGAAGGATCTTCAATCTTCGAAATTGCATCTGAAAAATGGAACAGAAACGGAAACATGGGAATTTGCTCTATTGCTTGATAACGAAATGAAATGAGAGATTATGCATAGGATCCAAGTCTTAGTATCCAGCATAGCACTACAGGTCGTAAAGACGGTTCCGCTGATAACTCATCTACTGTTAATATAAGCACCTATTGTACAAAAATGGGTTGATTCATATGTCCGTGATTTATAGATCGTCCTCACAATAAATTAATAGTTGATAATTATGATTGAAAGGCTGATAATTATGATCGTTCGTTCCATAGGCAGGCCTTGTGTCCATAATCCTCTTGATCACCTCCCATCACTATTACACTCTGACCCAACAGCCTCCCGAATTGAAAGCCTTACAATTGCCTCTTGCTCATAGCCCTCTTCTTTGACCTGCGACAAATGCTTCCGCTAGAAGTCACAGCAGTGCTTGCAGTTGACACGGCAGCAACGACGACTACCAACTCGGAACTCGAGACGGAACTGGCAGCACTGGTGGGGGTGTACCAGCTAATGCTTGAAGAGAGGGCTGAGCTTGTTGCAGAGAAAGAGGGAGAGGAGGAGCCATCAGTGATGACGGCGAGGTTGCCACTTATACTGGCACTACTGGTGGCAGTGTCGATAGAGGTGGAAGCAGAGGAAGATGAGGAGACAGTAGTAGCGTTAGTGCTGTTGGATAAAGAGCCACATAATCCGGCCTTATCGGCAACATCAGAGGCGACAAATACCTGCACAAACCATTAGCTATCATCGAAATGTCGTTGAGCAGAGAAGAAGAAGCCGTCTTACGAAAGGCTGGCCGGAAGTCCATGTGACGGTAAGAGAACCATCGCTGTCAGTAGTAGAAGTAGAGCACGAAAGAAGACTAATAGTTGGTGAGCAATGTATATGAACACAAAGAGCGGAAATAGGCTTACTCGATGACAGAGACAGAGCCGCCAAATTGGGTGTTTTTGATAGCCCAAGTGCCGGTACCAGACTGGCCCCGCTAACATGGATCATCAACAAAGTAATAGGGAAAGGTACACAAATAATCACTCACATTAGTCAAGACAATCAAAGCCTCTTCTCGCTGAAGGGCAATGTCCTGATCCTGAATGGCAAGAACTGTAGCAACAGCATTATACAGCTCACCAACACCGCCCAACCTATTCCTAATGTTATTGAGGTTTGTGATCCTCCCAAAGGTAACCCCATCAGTGGCATAATTATTGTAATTCCAAAGCGCCTCCCGATTCTGAGGGTCCGTAGGACCATCGGAGATGTCTTGCTCCAAACCGTAATACACAATCGGCATACCGCCGTACATGAACATACCGACAATAGCGTTGTAAACGAGTGAAGCGTCAGATGTAAGAGAATTGAATCGAGGAAGATCTTGGTTGTCGAGGAATGTGCCAATGACTGTAGGATCAGGATAGGATGAGGCGGCGAGGTTGATGTAGTATTCGAGGGTGGACATTTTGTCGCCACCGGTGAAAACGTTGACAAAGCCGTACATGAGGCCGAAACCACAAACAGAGTCAATGCCACCAGCACTTTGGTATTCCCCCGCGTATCTGCCAGTGGTCAGCTTTAGTATCAAGCTAGATATCATTCGTAAGACTTACTCGGTGTTGTCACCTGCGACTTCACCCATGCAGAACGTGCCGGCGGCCTCGCAGAAATCG
Source organism: Cryptococcus deneoformans JEC21 (assembly GCF_000091045.1). Classification (NCBI taxonomy): domain Eukaryota; kingdom Fungi; phylum Basidiomycota; class Tremellomycetes; order Tremellales; family Cryptococcaceae; genus Cryptococcus; species Cryptococcus deneoformans. Next base: position 1,791 of record NC_006681.1, read on the forward strand.
TGCTGGAATTCTTTGCTCATATGCTTGCTCGCATCAATTCTGAAACCATCTATCCCGTACTCGGTGACATACCCACCAACCCAGTCCTTGAGTACGCTAGCGACAGAGTCGCTTTCAGTTTTGAGATCAAGCAGCGCCACATCCCCGTTGTCATCTCCTGTCACAAGCCAGCAGACTTGCTCGGAAGTGTGGTTTCCCCAGCTGATATCACATCGTGTGTGGAAATCGGAAGGGTCCTTGAAGAGAAGGGTACCATCGGCATCTGAAGCGAGTGCAGAGGCATCGAGAGAGTAGGAAGTGGCTGCAAGAGCGTTAATAGCAATGTCGACCATGAGGTACATTCCTCGGTCGTGGACCGCAACCGAGAGGGCTTTGAGATCGGAAGCTTGGCCGAAATGGGGGTTGAGTTTAGTCGGGTCTGCTGTCCAGTATCCCTACAGCTGAATGTCATTACTGCTTGCTGGGGGACGCAAGTATTGAAACTTGTCGGATACTTACGTGGTAAGCTTCGCCATACTTAGTATTACCTTCAATGTTGAGAGCGGTAGGACTGATCCAGATGGCATCAAATCCCATATTCTGGATATAGTCTAGCTTCGAGATGATGGTTTGCCATGTACCACCGCAGTAGTTAGTAGCGCCTAACGGACATGTTGTGTCGTCAGAAGGAGGTGCGAAACGGTCAGTAATAAGTCTGCTCGAGGGTTAATACGGGCCTTGCTGGAGAGCGACGTGCTCACTGATAGATAGATCTTGATCGCCATTCGTCGCTGGTAGCTCCCTGAGCGATGGCGAGGAGTGGGAGGAGTGAGATAAGTTTTGAAAGGACAGGCATTGTGCACCTCTTGTGAATAAATGAGTGTGGATTGAAAAAGAGTGGCAGGATGATGGAGCAAAGATAGAGGCTGTGAGTTATTATCGGTCGGGCGTTGGAATAAATAATGGAACGAAATCAGCGAGAACATGGTATACGACAACATCCTTTGTTTGTTGAGCATGCAAAACCAGGCGCCAGCTTCTTCTGCCACTTGGCCGTCGGCCCGTGCGTCCTTTTGCGTTTCATCCGCCCATTGTTTACATGCTGTGCTTGCCAAGACGGCATTCTTGGCGGGCGGCGAATGAAAATTGGGTGATGACCGTGAAAGGGACGCGCAGATCAGGATGGAACATGAAACCTTCTTCACAGTTACCTATTGTTTTCTATGCGGTTACTAACTGTAATCTCGGCGCCCTTTTCCACCCGTATTACGTAAATAGAAACGCGTCGCGTAGGTCAGGATCGAGGTGCCATCAGACAGCGAGGAATGCCCGGGCCTCACAAATGCTTATCTTTGTCCGATTTCTGCTTATCACATGGTGAGATATCCGATGCCGACGCGACGCCGATTATTTGCACATCACTTTAGCCTTCCTTTCCAGATTCCCAACATCATCGTCTAGATTGATGATATTAAAACCCAAAGATGACTTCCACCTTCAGGCAGCCCTCTCGTGAGTCTTTGTTGTTAACACTGAAGACAGGCAGTACTGACATGATGCGACCGGTAAGTATTCGATCATTTCCATCGTATACCCAATCCATATGCTCAAAAGGGTTTAGAGTATGTGACTCCTGGAAAAGAGCTCCGGAAGTTGAAGCGCAAGGAGCAAAAGGAACGCCGGATCGAACAGAGACGGGCACATTTGAAGAAAAGGTCACAACTACTGGCTGAGAGGGCTACGATCGTCGCGAAGAGACCAGTTTGGCATGATATACCAGACTGGGGAGATCGTACAGACTGTCCCCTTTTCAAACTTCCTCCGGAAATACTGGACTTGTGCTTTGGTACTGAACTTGACAATGATCTTTCGGTATGTTGTCATTCAACGAATAGTGGGCTAAGGAAAATCAGCTGGCTGATAATAAGCGTTTTCGATAGCTACGAGAATACATAGCCCTAGCTGCCGTCTCTAGATATTTCCGACAGCAATTCACTTCTGAAGTGTTCCTGGTGAGTCTTTTCGTCTCCTCACTACAACCTCAACTTCATCAATCCTTACATTCTCCACTATGCTACGCAGGCGATTTTTCTCCACGTCACTGGTGACTGTCGGGAATCTTTAGATAAACACGCAGAACACATATTTTCCACCCACGTCGAAGACTGGAGAGAAGAGAAACCCCTTCCAAAGATCAGTGAATCCATATATATCGCTTCTATGCCTCACGACCAATGGACTCGCGCCGAATACGAATACCACACAGCTCTTCAAAAGTTTTATCGAAGCCGGTATATGGTTATGTACCTCCGAGGAGAGATCCATCGATGCCCCTCCGGGGGAACAAACAAATGGATCGGCAACGTTAGTTATACTCATTCAAATACTATGGGAGACAAGAGTATTTACTACTCGAGTACTGTTCCTGGGCTCAAAGACGGTGAAACATATGACCCAAAAGATCCCACTTGTCTCCATGCGGATGTCCTGGACAAGAGTATTTATCCTTGTTGCTCAGACTGGAGCATGGATACGGAGATTGATGAGGATGAACCAGAACTCAACAAGTGGAAGACAATCGTCGAAAACTATCACGTAACGTACGAGTCCGATTTCTGGAACCGCAAAGCTGAGGAGATATTACGGAGGCGAAGACGAAAGAGATATAGGCGGAAACAAAGCAGTCGGCCAGGGGAGCCTGCTAAACGTGTAGATACTAAATTAGACCTGTCCAGTAGTGACGACAGTGGGTATGACACTGATGACCTACAGAAACTCGTAAATGATGACGAACTGGGAAATGAGACGGAAGATGGGCTTGATGGTTACGATGGAGATAACGAGGATACAGCTGAAGGAAAGAACGACGAGATCAACTCCGAAGTCCCGGAGAACCAAGAAAAACTTGAACTTATGATGCTCCGCACGCTGGCCATAAAAGCTCGTGATAGTCGGGAAGCGTATGAAAAGAGAAAGGAAGGGGAGGAGACGAAGGATGAACCGGAATCGGACGATGGCTGGGTTGTACCACTCCCCGGAGATCCAGAAAGGGAGGCTCTTGCTTTGAAATTTCTCGAGTACGTTCTTGAGCCGGAACCGCACGACCATTGGCCAAGCCATGTGAGAAGGACGATTGCGCGTAACATCAACTCTCACGCTGTTGCTGAAGATGTGAGTTGCCAAACTTGTCGTCGCAAAAAGTTCCTTTTTAACGTAATTGTATCTATTTACAGGATGCTATCGAAGTTTACGGAGTTACCAAAGAGGAATTATATGGTCTCAAACATTATCATGGTGCCCTTTGGGAAAAAACTGTGGGTCGTCTTCTGTAGCAATTTGGTCCAGTACCTTTAGTCTTGATAGCTGATTTTTACTTGGACAGGATCTCGTACTGTTGGTCAATCCAGAATAAACTGCTCCAATTCACTTATTAATATTGTCGTCACGTAGGTATCCTCGAATGGCCGTGGAGGCTCTTACCTTGCGATCGCACGGTGGGCCCCTGGGTCATTACAGGTTCATGTACGTTGAAATTTGATTAAATTAACTACCAAGCTGAGCCATACATCATTTTTGATGCACTAGCATAGACAGACACGCTAGAAAACTCAGATAATACCACGCTCTCTTTCAACCTCAAGATGATCCGAGCAAGGACGGCGGGTAAGCCTACCGATTACGAACATCCAAGTAGGAGATGCGCAATATAGCAGAGCTAAGGTTGGAACTCCTGTAACTCCTATAGTAGTTGTGAGATTCAAAGTAGGCTGATGAAGCAGACCGAATGCTGGAACCAGTCAATGGCTCAAACCGACGTAGACCTCCAGAAACTCGCCGCTGTAAATGGCTTACGAATGCTCGTCACCCAGAAGGGAAGATCTAAAGCACTATGCATCGAAAGCGCAAAGACAGAAGAGTCCGAAAACTCAAGGGTTCCAGCTGCTTCACATGCTATAAAATTGCAAGAAAGCTCCAAATATGCTATACAAGAGAAATTACAGCTCAAAACTTGTCGCTTTACTCTACAAGACACGTTCGCACATATTCAAAAAGAACCCAAAATGCTAGATGAACCTCGGCACAAACTACTCTCTTTTAAAATATATGATTGCAATGTCGCTACACTTCTCTCTCTGTGCTTGAAGATTTGGCCTCGTTGGCACTTTCGGTCTTGGCTTCCCGCTCCGCTTTGGCAGCTTGATTTTTCTTGTCAAAGGCTCCAGTTTTTCTTAACCATCTATAACAATCATCAGCATATTTGCCACGAAGCCGATTGACTAAAAGACTCACCTTTGTCGAACTTGGTGATAACTTCTCGTAGGTACACCTTTACTGACCAAATCCCACTTTTCACCATGTATCGCTACAGCCCTGGCTAGTAGCTCATCCTCTTCTACAGTCCACTTCAAGTATGGTGACCTGACCCTCTTGATCGGCATTTCGCTAGTGTAATGCCAGTACTTGCCAAGACCGGGCACGACCTTACCAGATGGACTCGCAAAGTTTCCGTTTCCGGCACCGGGACCACCGCCGCCTTCAGAGATAACGCCGGGAGTAGATGTAGGATTTATCGCAGAGGAAGAGGCACCTGCCGGAGGTAACCGCTCATCAAGCTCGCCACCGGGAGTTGGGTAAATTTGACTAGAGGCGTAGCCTCTGGCAGGAGTTAGGGATTCGGAAGTTGTAGATGAACCCCGTATGCGGTGAGTGGGGGTTTGTAATGAGGGATCAACCACAAAATCGTCTGATGCAGGGTGGGCCTTCAAACGAACGTTGGCCATTGTTCGATTTCGAGGAGTGAGGTCGATAGGTGCGCCCAGACTTGAACCATGGCTTCTTGGACTGGAGTCCTTCTCGAGCAATCCGCCAAATTGGGGAGTAGAAGATGTGAGAGGAACGGCAGGACTGCTTTGCACTACGGAGCTGGGAGCGGTAGAGCTAGCGACATCTAGCTGGCTTGCTTGTGCTAATAAGTCGAGCGCGGAAGCCGATCCTGCTGAAGCCGAATGCTGATGCGCCTTGTGAGACCCGCCACCTTCCCACACATCACCTCGCCGTCTCTTCGGACTCCCTCGTTCAATATCACTGCTATCCGGTCTTGGGCGAGTTGTACTTCTTGTAGCTGAAAGAGTCGATAAGATGGGTTCTCCATGTACAGGTGAGTTTGGACGAGTCGCCATCTCGGCAGCACGAAGGAGGTCGTTAAAGTTGCTACCACCAGGCGTCGTTTGAGGTAAGGATGACTGCCCGGTCGTACGGGATTTAGAGGGAGTTTGCGGAATGGTGCTTATACTGGCATTTTGCACATTCTTCTTGGTACTTCGCTTGGTACGAGAGAGAAGTGGTGTGGCCTGGGATTTGCTTTTACCCTTGGTTACGGACCCGCTAGCTCGCTGATCGATGAGCGGCTCCTCCTCACTAGCATCCTCCTCGACATCCGACATTGGTTGTTCGCCATAGCCTTCCTTGTAACCCATTCCTCCCTCTGGACCAACAACGCCAGCTTTCTTCAGCTCGCCCATGGTTAAACGGCCTAATCGGTCGTTGGTCTTGCGCATGCTTCGGATAGCCTTGGCAGCTAACAGAAGATGTTCAGTTCTGGCGTCCCCCATAGTCGCACGGCTAGATCGATGAATACCCTTGCTATTTTCGAGCTGAGGCATATACTGAGGGAGAAAAACGGGCGGCGCAGAAGTTGCGGGTGTTAATTCTGTAGGCTTGGAAGTAAGAGCTGAGGTGTTAAGAATGACATGCGGTCTAAGAAGACGGAGTTCGTTGACAAGTCGGTCGATTTGTCTTTGGGTGTCAACCAACTAGGGGAAAATCAGCTCTAGCCATCGGATGACTGACCAAACGTACTCTGGGTGCCATCAATCTGTTGTCCATTTCCAGTCTCTTGTTCGCCGCTTCGAGCTCCTTGTGATAACCAACATCCAAATCCAATACTTTTCGTTTGTTTGAAACTTTTTCCTCCTCTTTTGAAACCATGACTGCCCGCATCTCTTTATGCCATGAATCTCTCTCGACAGCATGTCGTTCTCGCTCGGTAGCCATGAGCTGTTCCGAAATTTTGGCCTGTTGCTGCATGGTCGCAATAGTGCTTTTCTGCGCTGCTAAACGCTCTTGCAGAAATGGCAAATGATTGAGAGTAAGCGGTAAAAGAGTCTTGACCTGATTTCGAAGTTAGTTGGCAATCATCCTTTGAATAATGCGAGTGATTGATAACCCACCATTCCCAGTAGCTCATCTCTTTGCACCCACTCATCCCCTGTCTTTCCATTGGCCTCCAACTCGTTCACTCTTGACTGTAATCTTGTGAGCTGTTCCATGTCGAATCCAGTCTCTTCTTCATCCTTATCTTCCGCACTCTCAACTGCTCTTTCCTTTCCCTTGTCTTTCCTTTCTCCATTCGCTGTACCCATATCAATGCTCCCTCTTTCGCTCCCAGAGACGCTTCCTTCTATTCTGACCTCACCACCATCGAAAGTCGCTCGAGGAGTACGCAATACGGCCGTCTTCGGGGTCTCGTCCATCTGTGGGGTATCGGGGAAAGACAGCGTCGGTGTCTGTATAGTAGTCGGCGACGGTGTTGAGGCTTGCATTGGCGCTTGCGGTGCCAGGCTAACCAGTGAGGTAACGGGGTGTATGCCGGTAGGCAGAAGGCGAATCGCGGGATGGAGAAAGTAAAAGGAAAAGTGCTGCTTGGGGAAAATCAACGGAAGACACCCACGCTTGAGGAAAGTTCACACGTCATTTCCGCAAGTGGCAAAAATCACAAAGATCGCGTTTTATTTCTCCGCGACGAAAATCAATGTGGCACATCACGTTCCGTGCGCAAGTATGCATCATCCATCCATCCATTCTAACTCAATGAATGTCCACTCTGCGACATAATTGCATGCATTGAAAAGGTCCAACAATAAGATTTACACGGAACCCTTTGGGTATACAAACAAATAGCTTATATCCTATACATAACTACCAGAGATCATCCTCTTCATCAGTAAATGAATACATGTATTCATTAACATCATTCCAAGGGACGTTTGGAACAGGAAGCAGCTCATCTTGAGAAGAGCCGTCTTCATCAGAAGTCTCAGAACCCTCTCCATTGGCAACGCGCTGAGCTTTCCTCGCGGCTTTGGCCGCCCTGTGCTCCCTCCAATCAGCGACGAAATCGATGAACGTGCCTTGATAATGCCAGATCCCGCAATCCTTGTCCACTCCATACTTGGCGCCAATATCATCAGGATCAACGGTAGTCTGGGGGTATTGCCTCGATTTCGGTTCTTTTTCAACGTAAGTGGGATCGGCTTTGCGTTTGGCCGCATTGGCTTGTCGGGTGGCTAGAGACTTCAAGGCTCTTTCATTGGCAGATTCACTAAAGGCCAAGTCTAGTAAGAACAGTCATGTATTAGTATGGAATTGATGCTTACACATGGTAATGATGGCCAATAGGACCGCCATGAGAACGAAGAGCAAGAGCTTGGATGGCCGCAAGGGAGTAACTGTTTTGCTGAGTCAACTACGATTATCGTTAGGAAGTCTCTACACTTACATGCTCGATGGAGTTTTAGGATTCAAGGGATTCGGCTGAAATCTAATCAGCACGATACATGAGCCCGAACAAAAATTCACTCACCACAAGGTAGTGCTTCAAGCATAACAGCTCTGCTTCTCCTACTTTGAACACCCTTATTGCATCCTTCTCACATTATCAGCTACCGTTGCCCCTATCTTGACGCGGTTGTACTCACTGCTCGGTTGATGAATTTCTTATTTGCAGCTTCAACAGCTCTAGCTCTCCATGGGCTTGGATATGCGTCATGGGGCAGTCTCTCTCCCGTCAATGGATCATACTCGACCAAGGTTGCATGGGGTCTCTTTGGTTTTTCCTCGGGAGGCAAGACCCAGTTTGGATCCCGAACAAACTTTTTGGTTTGCTTCTTTTTGCCCTTCTTGCGCGTTGACCTGTCGCCTTCCTTGCCTTCGTCTGCTTCGTCTTCGCTTGAAAGATCGCTGAAATCCTCGCCCTTGTCGTAGTTATCATACGTCCTCCTCAACAATCTCATTTTGTCTTCCAGTTTGTAAATCTTTTGCCATAGTTCACCATCCTTATTGTGAACAGATTCTTCCCATTCCCATTCTTGCAAAGTTGAGTAGAAATTAAGCTCGTCGTCGGATTCTTCATCATCATCATCATCATGACCATCATTCCCTTCCTCTGCATGGCTTGCACCCAGACCAATTTCCTTCCCGTTCTCATCCGTCATTATCGGAACCCCCAACTCATTCTTCGGCCCCTGAGTCTCCCCGTGCTTTAAGCCAGGTACTGTCGCAAGTACAGTTCGTGAAATACCGTCCACAATGACCTTCCTCAACACTCTCCTTTTCTTCATCTTCTCCTTCTTGATGTTCGCCCTTTCGGCCCTAGCGTCCGCCCAGATCTGTCTCGCTTGGGCAATTATCTTATCGGCTCGAATTACAAACTCGTAATCCTTCTGTGTCCACTCTTCACGGGGAGGAATGGAACGCATATGAATTTCGAGGTGGTCAAATCTTTTGAGAGGGGGATCTTGACGCCAATCTTTTACAGCACGAGTGAAGATGAGCTGGGAGTGTTTGATAGGGGATCGACGGGCACAAGGGCGGAGCTTCATGTAATTGGGATGGGACTTGAGGTAGATTTCCTGGCATAATCTCGTCAGCACACAGACAAGAATAAGATCAGAATTATACTCACTCGGAACACGTCGTCCGTAAAATGAAACCTGAAGTACCTTGATACTCCAGCTAAAGCCACATAGTCTCGTAGCTGTCATCCAATACACGGATCAGCCGATGGCTTTCAGAAGCTCCTCGTCATCACAATACCTCCACCTACCTGTAGTCCCAAATTGAGCTTGGTCCCAAAACACAGGTCAAGCACTTCCGCTGGGAGCCTGAACAGCGGTACGTCGGTCCTATCCCCCCAATCGGGAATATCCCTCCATGTGGCTTCCTTTGCTGCGAAAGGTTTGCGCACCCGCTTCTTCGGACCAGGAGGTGGAGAATCAGATGTGCCTTCCGCTTTGTTTTTCCCCTTCCTCCCTTTCGCTCTGCCCTTGAGTCTGGAGTCAATAGACCGAATGTCTTCCGCAACGGCGACTGGAGGATCAGCAGTCTCGTCTTTCCCGCTTTGGACGGTTCGAGCTCGTTTCGTAGTAGAGTTGCGGGTTTCCGCCGTTCGCTTGGGCTGCATTATAAAGTTGATATTTCGGAGACTTATGCGTGGGTTAAGAAAATATTGATGAACTGACGCAGAGTTGGTGTATGGTGAAGAAATCGAGTAAGGAAACAAAGCAAAACAGAAAAATGAAGTGGCGTGAAGCGACTGGGAAAAGAAGGCGGCAAAGAGGAAGATTGGGCGATCGATCGATGGAAGGCGACTAGATCGGCTAGCCGCGGATGAAGGCGGGAGACGTGGTTAAGAGTGAAGGGTGAATGGCGGAGTACAAAGGGGGGGCGGATTCAGAAACGAGAGCAGGAACTCTTTGATGGCGATAGTAAGATGACGGAAGAACACTTCAGCACCGCGAATCGCCACCTGTTTTTGGAAATGAAACAGAATCAAATGATGGGAAGCGAGGGAAGCGAGGATGGGGCTTCTGTAAGCGTGCCTGTGGAAATGAGTTGAAATGGCTTTTCGCATAGGCACGCCTCTCCGTCTTGCCGGGTGTAAGTCATATACAACTTATCCATTGGATTATTCCCGTCCGTCGTTCATTCCCTCTACTAATCTTTCGATTACCTTGTTTCCTTCGGTCTTATCGCAACTTAGCATAACGCTCCAATTTTTGCATATCCAAACCAGACTAATCGCAAAAAGCCGAGTAAAAAGTCATTTGTTACGCTTTCTCTGTACAAGATCTTCTCCCATCCACCGGACTACTTCTTCATTAACATACTCTAACAAGGTTTCTCTAACAGGGCTTAGAATAGGTGGAAGTGTGTTGCTAAATCATATCATGTTAGTGACTAACCCGCGAGACTGAAAATGCCGACAGGGCAGATACGCACCTTGATGTGGACAGCATCAATATTATCCAGCTTGCCGTGGTCCAAATTCTCGTGACGCCTGGTAGCAGTAGACATGGAGTATGAAGGTCCAGCGTCATTTAGGAGATCTTCGGTTCTGTAAAGCCATGAAAAAATCAGCACGAACTTTAAAACAAGGAAAACCGATGAGGACGTACACCTGAAGAATGTCGTGGATGAGCTTCCTCGCCAAGTCACCAGAAAGGGACTCTCGGACGACGACTCGGAGGATCTCAGTTTTCTCGCAGTCGGGAGCGAGAGGGTAGCTGTGACAAGTCAATACTGGGTCCACAATTGCCCCAAAAAAATCCGGACTTACTTGGGGACGATCCAGCCGATAGACCTCAGCTGCATCTGGATCCACGCCTGCTTCACACCAGGGTACTTCTTCTTAATTTCGTCCGTAAACATAAACGACACAACGGGCAAACCCTCGCAATAATACTCGGCATCGTCAACAGTAGTCTTCTTGCCGTGCAAAACGGTATTAGCGGCGTCGGCGACGGCAGGGAGGATGTTGGATTGTTCGGCGCTGCTGGAGGATTCGGTAAGAGCCTTGGGGTGGTGGATCTTGGAGAGACAAATGAAGTAGCCAGAGTGCTCGAGGGCTCGGGAGATGAGACGAGCTACGGTGAGGTTCTTGTCCATTATACGCTTGTAACCTTCGAAACCGAGGTTCAAGACTATGATAGAATTAGCTGCAAGGTCCACCCGCCTTCATCCGGACTTACAAGTGAACATCTGGGCGAGGATAGGGTGTGCCGGTCTACTGAAATTGAGATTAAATGAATAATCGGTCTACAGAACCGGAGTTAGAATGATTAAAATAAAAAATTAGGACTTTATTTACAGCACCGAGATAGTGAAGCTCAAAGATCAACTCCTTAGGAAGGTACTCCATAGACCTCCAGATGATCCATCCGACACCCACAGTGCTCATACCGTACTTGTGACCCGAGGCATTGATACTATCCCGCTTTTCAGCAATTATTTCTCTTCTTTTAACAGCTTCTCACCTATGGACTCGAGGAATTTGGAAGTCCCACTGGTAATGAGGGTATGCAAATGGACTTCCAGAACCGTTAATTTCGAAACGACCGTATGAGTCATTCTAAACTTACGCAACAAAACCACCAGAAGCGGCATCAACGTGGATAGGGACACTAATACCTGTCTCGGCCTCGTATTTGTCGAGCTCTTGAGCCACGTCTTTTACGGATTCAAACGCGCCGGTGTAAGTTGATCCCAAGATACTGTAAAAGGTCAACTTGGTGTACCCGGAAATAAAATAAAATTAAAACTTACACAAAGACACCAATTGTGTTCTCATCGACGTATTTGAGGACGTCCTTGGGGTCCATTACATAACTCGACTACTTCCATCAGCCTTTAACTCACAGCCTTTAACTCATTCTTCTTTCGTGGCGTTTACTCACCTCAGGCTTAATAGGCACAAGTCTCGCCTCAACCTCAAAGTATCTAGCAAACTTCTCCAAAGCTACTTGAGCCTCTGCACCCATAACGATGTTAGGTCCGGGGTTGTGGATATCTTTCCCAGCGGCTTTCATCTTTTCCTGCCATCGGCGCTTGAGAGCGAGACCGCCAAGCATGATGGCTTCAGAGGAACCGGTAGTAGCGGTGCCCATAGCCGTGGCTTCTTTGGGAGCGTGCCAGAGGTGAGAGAGCATTGACTGACCACATGGGTCAGCTGGAGTCATTCGTCGCGGCTGCTGTAGCTTACGATACATCGCTCGTGAATCTGTTGAGCAGCAGGGTATTCGTCCTGGTCGACCAGATTCTTATTGATGTTTTCCTGGACAAGACGGTTGCACTCATCAGGAACCCAAGTGTGAACAAATCTGTATATCTCATTGATCAGTATTCCCCGACTCAAGATCGTTTGCAAATGGTGCGAAAAACTCACGAAGCCAAATTCATGTTGGGGTTCCCATCTAGTTCCCAGTCAGCCTTTAACTCTAAAAAATAATGATGAAAACTCACCAAGCATCAGCTCATCGTGTAAGAGCTGGTATGTAGCCCTGCCATTGACACCCTTACTGGGGAGCCTGTATCTCGGAACCTCGTCCTCAACTTCGTAGCGGGAAGTGTAGGGAATATCATAAAGAGCAGCCCTGCGCAGAAATTAGTCACGAAATGGCTATGTTCATGGCCGATACACCTACTTATGACTAAGGTGCCTCTTGATAGGGTGGTCTTTGCACTCTTCAATGAGCTTGTCGGCGTCTACGTGTTGAGAGAGGGCCATGATGTTCGTTCTGGGAAGTCTGTGCGGTCAGGTACTGAATCTGCGATGTTATCTGTGCTTTATATAGCTCACCTATCTTTCCTAGCAAGAGAGAAGAGGATGACGGAGGCGATTGAAATGAAGACTTAATACGCGGTTTGCTGTGTTTGTATTAAAACCCTTTCCGACGTTGTAAGAGGCTATCACACGTTTACGAGACTGCTGGGAAGTGCACATGCGGGCTAGATTATTTATAGGCAATTGACGACAAAAGCAGCAGCCCACAGGCCAGTCCCCGTCCCTACCCGCCGTCACCTTTCCCACAACACGACCGACGTCATCATCCAAAAAATCCCAGGCACCATAAAAACAGATCCGGACTATCATTACATTTTTAAACAGTCCGTAACAAAAAATAACAGTCCCGCGTCCTTGCCGAGTGCGATAACTTGGCAGGCGGGAAAAAGTTATCTCCTTCCTGCTGAAGACGGTTTTTAGTGTTTTCGGGTGGATTGCGACGAGAAGCATCCTCCCTTGGCAATTTTGTTGGACATGCGCTTGGTATGCGTAAGATATGAACCATGAGGGAAGAAATTGAGCAAGCCTTCAGTCTGTTTCGTTGTACAACAAGCAATACAGAGCAATGGAAGGAATAAGTTAATACAATAGAGTAAGTCGCCATCGAACCCTGTGATGCGGCTAGTTCAAGCTCATCCTCACGGTTTTTAGAAACTGTCAATCAGTCTAACAGAGGCGAGGCCAGATCTACATTTGTCTTCCATTTAAAAACCCTGGTTATGGGATTGCACAACAAACAAACAAGTCAAGACGACCGCGCTCTTGCTCAGAGATCCAAGATCCTTTTTGGCGGCATCAACATGGGCTAACTAGTCCTTTGATAATCCTTTTTTCTAGTACCTACATCTCTGAAACTTCAATGAGAGTACCGGGGCTGTAGCCAATGTGGTATAACCATGACTGACTATTTTCTATCCAGATTATTCACTTGCACCTTCTTACAGTAAATCAGTTGATTGATCAGGAACCGCTACGATAGCGAAGACATCTCTCGATCCAAACAAAACGAAAACAAAAGTGCTGGATCATCATGGGATTGTTCCGGTCTTCCGATGGAATGCGTTTTAACCCATTGTGGCACTCTTTCTCCCTCCTACTTACCCTAATATCGTTCATCTTACTCATGGTCGTCGTCTTCTACAATGCTCCGATTGACCATGCCCACTCAACGCTGGAGGGTAAGGTTGGCCTCAGGATGTGGTTCTTGACTGTCAACGAAACGTCATCAAGTTTTCCTACCTGGACAATAGGCACCAAAAGGTACTACGATGCTGGAGAAGGAGAGGTGCCAGGAAGAGGGATAGGATTAGCAGCACCGGCTAGAAATAAAGAAAGGGCGGCAGATACGGGTTCTGGTGGTGATGGGGGGCTTCACGCTTATGGGTTTGGGATCTGGGGATGGTGTGAATGGACAAACTCCAGATGGACGGGTGACGCGGTTTGTACGAGGAAGACTGGTTACAAACTGCCAGACGACTCAGACAGCAGTTGGGATTCCATTTATGAACTAGAGTTACCTTAGTGAGTGATCTTTCACACTATTAATTCGTATTTTGCAAACTTTTTTGTCTAGTGCTGTCACCCATGTCCTGTCAGGTGCTGCCATACCCATCCTCATCAGTAGGTACCCCTCTGATCACCCAATATCTCAGTATGAGCTAAGGCACCTTAGCCCCCTTTGTGGTCCTTTCCTACTTTATCATTCTGTGCCTTGCCATTCTATTCCCCGGACCTTACCCCCCTTGGCCCGTCCCAAGCAAATATCCAGCAGAAGTCAAACATTACCGTACCCGTTGTGCCTGGCTCCTACGCGACTGGCGTTTCAATCTCTACTATTTCCTTGCCATGTTGGTTCTGGGATTGAGTATGATTGTGACTGTTTTGGTTGGAAGGGGAAAAGTGAATACTGAGGGAGGGGGCTTGAAGGCACGGCCCGGAACCGGGTTTGGAGTGTGAGTAGCTCGTCATTTAGAGAAGCTCAAATCGAGATGCTGATTTTTCTCCAGCTTTTTTGCAGCATGGGCATGTTGGATTTGTTCACAGATGCTTTGCATGTGGAAGACAGGCATCATCATGCGACGTGAAGGTAAGGAAAGGACCAAATACTCCAAAGGCTAGATGATTGCACCAAATCGACGACAGGTATTCAGTTTGCTAGATTGCCAAGGTTGTACCACATAATGCACGATCACAAAAGTTGACTATATTAGTTCATGGAGCCCGCTATGCCGTCGATGCTCATGAACACAACTGATTCCTTTCCAGTGACACTTTCGTCACCATTTCTTTTGCAAACTGTTGATGAAAGGTTGGCAAACTCCTTTGACTCTCCTAACATGAGGGACCGAGGCTGTCTTTCCTTTCTGCCAAAACATCACAGCTGTTGCACTAACACTTGTTTCTCTCCAAGCTATTCTAGTTTTGTTCATGCAATCAACATTGACGAAACCATGACAGAAAAAGCCGACAGTCAAACTTCCCCGATAGCACACATTGTCTCAATCATCCTCACCTCTGTATCTGCAATCCTCCTCTTCCTGGTGATCCTTTACAATGTCCCATTCTCAGCCTCTGACAAATCAAATCTCCATGGCCGTATGTGGCTCGTCACCGTCTCGCCCGAGAGCGGGAGGAGTGGGGAGACATACGGGTTCGGGATTTGGGGTTGGTGTAGTTGGGCAGACGGGGTGAATGGAGGGGACTGTGTGAAAAAGAGTTTTTGGCGGATACCTGGGGATACGGGAAGTGATTCGGTGGTTCAGTCTTTGAATTTGCCGGGGTGAGTTGTAGATTAATGGGTTGCGAGATTGAGCTCAGTACGTTTCAATAGATCTGTCACGAAGTCGTTATCCATCGCATCTTTCTTCTTCGTATTCCGCAAGTTTTTTTTTTCACCTCGTGCCCTATCGGTTGGCGCTAACAAGGCACACAGAATTAACCATAGCTGTCAGCATTTTCTTTCTCTTACTTCTTACAATCCATTTCCATGCCCGTACTCAGCCATCCACCCGGGAACCGATCCTCTTTTGGCCCCCATCTGACATGAAGATGCGTACTTTCTGTGCTGTGCAGTTGAGGAATGTATGGTTGAGACTGTTTGCAGTGATTGGCATTTTAGCATGGGGACTACCAGGCATTATCATTGCTGCAGTAGGAGCGGGTGATATCCGAGATGGATGGAAAGGAAAGATAGGTGTTGGCTGGGGCTTGTGAGTTCTCTAGCTGAACAGAGAGGCAACAACTGACTGATCAACTCACAACGCACACAGAGCGTTAGCTTCAATGGTCCTATTGATAGTAGTGCAAGGTCTTATCTTGTTGGCAGGGCTGTGGAACAACCCTTCTCATTCAGGTCGAAAGAAATAGACGATAACCTTTGTTCCTTACAATGCGATGTATATGTTATGAGTAATGTTAACTCACTTGACAATCACCAAGACAAGTATATGAGGTGAGAACTTTCGTCGATAAAGGAGGACGTTGAGCAACAAGAATGGATGAGCCTGCAGGACTAAAGACCCAAAATAGACGGTGCATTTGAGGAAGGTGAAGGTCTCACCTTGCCCAAAACCATTGTAGGATATGAGATATGCCTCAAGGCAAGGAATCCAATAGGGCTGGCTATCGTCTGGAAGACTGAAACCTGCACGAGGAGTGCGAGGAGACTCTTCTTCGGCGGCTTCGATGCCTTCTCGGCAACCTCCTTCAACTTTTCGTTCAACTCGGACTCTTTCTTGTTGGCTTTGGCATCACCATTCAATGCGGTTTGGCTTTTACCGAACACTTCTTTCAATCCTAACAGCTGGCCCAGACCTCGCCCTTTCCATCCGTCTCTCCAAGCTTTGAACGACAGAAGCGCATTCAAGCTGGAAGCCAGAGCTTGAGCAAAGTTGAGGAATAATGGCGAAGGGAACTAATCGCCGGGTGGACGATCTGAAGGTGAACGAGGAAGGCTATTAATAATACTTGTAACATTGATTAGCCAAAGAAGGGACTCGAGATGGAATAAGGCTTGGTGCCACGAGGTTGTGGTGTCATTGGAGACGAAAGGATGGCGAGGGAGATGGGAAGAGCTCGAAAGCGCTGAAAGGGGAAGGACGATCAATAGGCGGTGATACGGATACTGTTTTCGGCATCGGGGCGCACTCCTCATCTTTCACACCATCATTTTGATGATGCTCTTCCGACCCTAGCTCTTCGGGCGTACCTTATTGCCCTCCAGCACTTTGCACGGTGCCTCTGCTAGCTCCCCGAATAGCCTCGCACGGATCATCTGCCAAATGCCCTGGAGACCCATCAACCTCAAACGGGGCGGCTATCGATCCATCTCTCACGCCCATCAGGCGTTCCTGCTAGACTCTTTTTCTAACAATGCGGGATGGACCGCTTTGCCGCCGGGAAGTCAAGGGATGGATTGAAGGGGCAGAGGGAGTTCATGTTCAGAGTCAGAAGCGTCGGAGAGAAGGTCGATGTGTGCTAATCGAGAAGGCAAGGTAGAGATGAAAGTCGGAGGTAGACTTAGATGCGGGAGGCAAATGTGTTCCAGGTTGAGAAAGAATAAAACCTGATTAGGACTACATAATTATAATAAGCTCATCGGCATTTCTCACGCTGCTGGGCATCAGGAGTCGCGGACAGTTAAACAGTCACGATTTGCATCCTTCTAACAAGTCCCATTTCAAATTCCATACCTAACCGAGTCTACATCTTCCGTATTCTACAGCTTCGCAATGATCGTCCTTTCGACATCACGCAACATTTACTTTGCCTCTTTGTAAAGGTCCGGGTGCGCGGCCTTGATGAAATCAGCAGCCTTCTCACCGACCATGTACACAACGTTCTGGATACGGCAATCGGGGATAAGAGGGAAGACTGAGGCGTCAGCAACACGGAGGTTCTTGACGCCGTGGACCGAGAGCTCGGGGCTGACGACACCGTGGTCGATGTCCTTGCTGATACGAGCAGTTCCGCAGGGATGGAAACCGGTCTGCGACCTTTCCAGGATCTGTCGGATCATGCCCTCGTCTGAATTTCGGGGCATCGGCCAGGGGTAGTCGCCCTCAACAATGTCCTTCATGCCCTCGCCGTTTATGAGAATATCGTCAACAAAGCGGACACCTTCCCGAAGGGCGATGAGGTCAAGGTCGTGCGAGAAGAAGTTGAGGTTGATGTAAGGCTGCTCGAAGGGGTCGGTCGAGGTGAGTTTTACCACACCGTTTTGCGAGATGGGACGCATCAAGTCAACAATGACGGTCATGTAATCACCAGTGGGCGGAGTGGGGAAGTGCCATTGGAAGGCATCGGCGAACATCGGCTGTCACGTTGGGGTCAGCTTTCGTTCCGCGAATCGCTGTGTATACGCAAAGGCAGGCTTACGACAAAGTCGATCTCAAAGTGCGGCTGGCCGTCGGGACCGAAAGGGTCCTTGCCACCGTTCTGCGCCTTATAATCGCGATACTGCTTGTGGTTCTCCAGACGATTGTCAATACGAGGGAAGGCGACGAGCTCCAGTAGACCCGAACTGAGGGGTCCATTGTGATTCTTCCTGTAGGACGAAATGGCACCATCGTGCTCCGCACCCGCGCGAAGGAGGTGATTATCGAGGCCAAAACCGTCCTTAATCTTGAAGACATGGGACAGGATAGGGTGGTCCTGAAGGTTCTGGCCGACATGCTTTGAGTCAACAACGCATTGGATGCTGAGAGCCTCGAGGTCGGACTTGATACCGATACCGGACAGCATGAGGATCTTGGCGGATTCGTAAACACCCTGAGCAACGATAACCTCACGGTTGGCGTAGAAATCGTACTCGCGGTCGTCGGGCCCAATAACGGTGACACCGACGGCAGTCTTGCCCTCAAAAATAATCTTCTTGGAGATGGTCGAAGAGGCCAAGGTGATGTTGGGCTTGCCCTCAAGGAACGCAGCCGCAGTAGATCGGACACCCTTGTAGATCGAGTTGACACACTTGAAGAGACCCTTCTGGACACCATTGTAGACGTCCACGGTCAACTCATGACCCTTGCTCACCCACGCTCTTTCGAGGGCATCACGCCAAGGCTTCAGCTCGGGGACCAAATCAGAGTGAGAAATGTCGACGGGACCACCCTTGTTGCCGATGCTTTTAATGTCGTCAGGGAAGAGACCAAGGTCGTCGTGGTAAGTGGTCGACTTGTTGAAGTATTCCTTGGTGTTTTCCCAGTTCCAAGTGGAACCACCAAACTCCTCCCAGTCGTTGAAGGTTGCGGCCGAACCTCGAACCCAGGTATAATAGTTGAGCGCAGTACTGCCGCCCAACACCTTTCCACGGGTGTTAGGCTTCTCGATACGAGTATAGTCTGGTCGGTCTATCATGGTCGTCTTGTACTTCCAGTCGTACTGAGAGTTTCGCAGACCCATGGCCTTCGCCGGGGTGGTGATGTCGGTGATCTCGGAAGGGTTGCTGGTTACTGTAAGTCTGGATGCTAATGCTAGGACGAAAGGGAAAACTCACTTCACACCGGCCTCGACAAGAAGTACAGACACGTTTGGGTTCTCGGCAAGACGGCCGGCAACGGTACAACCACCGGCACCACCTCCAAGAACGATGAAATCAAAGTTTTTGGGAGCATCTTTGGGATGAGTAGCAGCGTGAACCATATTGCTGATGAATAATAGTGTATAAGTGCAAAGACTGTGGGGGGAATGGGAAATCCATCGACCTGGCATCCCAGCTTTAATACGACCATCTTCTAGTTCACTTGACGTCAGCAGGCAGAACTTGGGACGAAAAGCGTTCTAAAAACGTCCTTGCATACTCTATCTCGACCTTCGCAATCTTCGCTCGGATGCGCCATGCCCATTGGGCTAACGGAGCAACAGATAACCCAGAAATGTGCACCGCTCGTGTCGAAAATAACTCGCGAAGGGACAACCCACGCGTCTCGTGCAAGATTACGATATCTCTCGCTCGAAACTTGGAAGCCCGGGCGGGTAAGGGGTCTGGAGCGGATCAGTTCAGTTTTGTGGCTGAGTACACCCTCGTCTTAGCGTACGTCCGTTCATGTAAAAGAAGATCCTGTGATATTCCCTCGAGCCAATGCAGATCCATCGACCGGCCATCCCAGTTGTAATACACCCATCTCCTAGTTCACTTGACATTACGGGGTGGAACTTGGGAAGAGAAGCGTTCCCACAAACGTTCTTACATACTCTCGCTGAAACGCAGCATGTCCGTGCTGTAAGGGGTCTGGAGCGGTTCAACTCAGTTTTGTGGCGGAAACACCCTCGTCTTATTTCTCGCTCATTGACGAAAAAAAGGTCTTGTGATATTCCTTCGGCCAATGCAGATCCACCGGCAAGGCATCCCAGTTCTAATACGGTCATCTCCTAGCTCTCTTGACATCACGAAGTGCAGCTTGGGACAAGAAGCGATCTACAAACGATTTTCCATACTCTCGCTCGATCTTCCCTTAAATGCAGCATATCCACCGGGCTAGGAGAGCAAAGATATAGCCCAGAAATCTGCACTGCTCGTGTCGAAAATAACTCGCGTGGGGACGACTCTCGCGTCTCGTGCGAGATTGCGATATCTCTCGCTCGAAAGTTGGTAAGCCCGGGCGATAAGAGGTCTGGAGCGGGTTCAATTCAGTTTTGTGGCTGAGCACACGCTCGCCTTAGCGTACGTCCGTTCACGTAAAAAAAGGTCCTGTGATATTTCTTCGAGCCAATATGATGCGATAAGGGGTGTGGAGCGGTTCAATGCAATTTTGCAGCTGATAATCACTCTCGTCTTAACAACGCAAGCCCATTGACGTCAAGGAAGGGCCTAAGATATTTCTTCGAGCCAATGATAATGCCCCTTTATCAAGACAGCGGTGCGAGATGGGATGGAAACGGTCTATATTAAACCTGGGTACATATTCTCCTTTCAGAACTTTATTGAATCACACATTTGGCGATTTGACGAAATCAGCAATCAATCATGACTGAGAAAACACCGACGTACACCCTGTCCGAAGGTCCGTCGGATCATTCCAGCCAAAACGCTATGGTTGCTGACCAGTGTAGGATGCCCTATCGCGGATGCTACGACCGCCCAGCGTCTGGGCAGTTGCCCCGTTAAGGGCCTGATGTTGATGCAGGACACCCAGCTCATCGAGACTCTGGCCCACTTCAGTAGGGAGCGCATTCCCGAGCGTACCGTGCATGCTTCTGCCGTTGGTGCATGGGGCGAATTTGAAGTAACTCACGACAATTCCGACATCACTTCGGCTGCTTTCCTCAATGGGATTGGCAAAAAGTCCAAGGTTCTTATGCGTATCTCCACTGTGGGACCGGAGGCTGGCACAGCCGAGACTGTTCGGGATGTGAGGGGCTGGTCGATGAAGATCTTCACTGAAGAGGGCAACCAAGACTTTGTCTTCAACAGCATTGTATGTGGCCGACTCCGTTCTCCATGTGCTGGTTGTATGGGTGCTGAAGTTCTCTAGCCGGTGTTCTTCATCCGAGACCCAATCAAATTCCCCTCTGTTAACCGATCTCACAAGCGTCATCCCGCAAAGCATACCGCCGACTCTTCTATGGTGAGTGGTTGAACTTCCACGTTTGTTGCCCCAGCTGATTATTATGCAGTTCTGGGAGTGCGTTTCGTTTTACATCCACGACATGGTGACCATACTTACAGTTTAGCTTTCACAACAACAACCCCGAGGGAACTCATGCCATCATGATGTATTTTAGCAATCGAGGGCTGCCGTATTCACTAAGGCAAATCAACTCCTACAGTGGTCACACTTACAAGCTCACCAAATCGGTTTGTGCCTCATTTTTTCAAAACTAGCGAATCATTGACTCTTTCTTTAGGACGGCTCTTTTGTTTATGTCAAACTCCACTTCAAATCCAATCAAGGTGTCAAGGGCATGACGCAGGCCGAAGGCGTACGCACTGCCGGCGAAGCACCCGATTTCCACACGACCGATATGTGGGATGCTATCGAGCGGGGCGACTACCCTACTTGGACGTTGTATGCTCAAGTCATGAAGCCCGAAGAGGCTGAAAACTACCGCTGGAATATCTTCGATATGACCAAGGTTTGGCCCCACAAAGACTTCCCCCTCAGACCACTTGGTAAATTGACCCTAAACCGTAACGTGAGTGTTATCTGGGATGTTGTCTGGTTCATAGACTAATCAATCTTTTTCTGACGAATAGCCCGAAAACTACTTCTCAGACATTGAGCAGGCTGCCTTTTCGCCATCGACAATGGTGCCGGGCGTTGCGCCCTCCGGAGATCCAAGTGGGCTGAGTCCTTTGTTTAAAGTACTGTATCCGCTGACTCCAATAAGTGCTGCAAGCTAGGATGTTTGCCTACCCCGATGCCGCTCGATACCGCCTCGGTGTCAACTACCAGCAACTTCCGTGCAATCGGCCCGTCAGTGAGGTTTATGCGCCCTACCAGCGTGACGGTGCGATGCGCTACATGACCAATTACGGAGGTGATCCCAATTATGTGCGATCTTCTCTCAAGGAAGTCAACTTCAAGGGTCAATTGGGCGCAAAAGGCCATTCCACTGGGGGCAACGAGAAACACAATGAATGGGTCGGTCGAGTTGCGGCGTACACATCCGAGGTAACGGATGAGGATTACGTCCAAGCTCGCATGTTCTGGGAGGTTCTTGGCAAAGCTGGCGACCAAGAGGACTTGATCACCAATGTCTCGTGTCATCTAAGCAAGGCTATCCCGTCGGTGCAGAAAGGAGCTGTCGGTAAGTGGTCAACGGAGAGTGTTTTGCGGCACGAGATGTTAACCTGATTACAGAAATCTTCGCCAAGGTGAATGTTGATTTGGCCAAGTCCATCGAAGACCGTTTGGCTGAGCTCAACAAAGGAAAGTAAAGGGAAAAACATTTGACAAGGTAAAAGCCATGTGAGAAGCCTGACAATGATACATATTTGAAATGAATATTGCGATGTCACCGTTATGAAGCAATCAGTGCGCTCGGAAATTTGTGTCTTTGTGATTATTTCATTTGTGCACCGCACTCTCCATTAAAAAGATGCTGCCGATGCGAATCAACACGTGTTTTCGGATGGCATGGTTACGTATGTTTCGTTCGTGCGCTCATACCCTTTCAACGAATGTCGATTTTATTGCCAATGTGAAGGTTTTCAAACGGACTAAGAAATGAAGGCAGGCTGCAATACATGCGTATCCTGACTAAAAGAAATTCTGTCCCTGATAGCGGGTTGATGACAACTGACTCTCTGTGGGCGGGTAAAGTCCGAAAAGATCAGTTTCGTTACCTGGCGGAACAATCATTTGCCCAGGGGCTATCTCTGCTTCACCGCTATCGGTTGATTCCGGCATGTAGTTGCTACATAAGACGGATAGATAAGCGAAGATTTCATTCAATCAGAGAGGGCACACTTGCCTGGTCGTAAGAGAATTCTGGATAGACTGGAAAGGGGGATCATTTGATGTCCCCCAAGGTATCCAGGATAAGGCATCCATATCGTTTTGCCAATCTTGCTCGTTAAGAGCTGCGACTGGGAGCGGAATAGACGAGGTAGACGTAGCACCAGATTCGGCGTAACTGTGGCTTGATGAGCGGGATATTGTGCGATCAAATGTCACTCTTACCTGGTAGGATGGGTCGTAGAGTCGGCAATAGCTTCGCCATTTTGCGGCATAGGGGGTGGGTAGGAACTGGTTGCGGTATCACTTCTGTCTGCAGAATGCCCAGCCAGATTGCCGGTCAGCCAAAAGTCCATGGAGCCTCGATGGGCCAACCCATCATCACCCTTTTCATCCTCTGCCCAGAACAGCGTATGGTCGTATCCCAGGTCGTGCCACACTTTTGCACGCAATTTTTCGAGGACAGTCCATACTTGTTTTGCACCCGTTAACGAGGGCAAAGACTGATACGACCCAGGGCTGACTAGCCTGCCAGCAGGTCCCAGTAACGAGAATACTCTATCGATGAGCTGCATGCTGAGCATTTTGTCGGACGAGTGGGGATGTGCTGACAGATCAGAAAGCAAGACAGCGCATGGTTGTAGCGGTTGATATGAGCCTGGATAAAGCCAATGAAATGGCCGGTACGACGGATTGGTAGTCATCTCCAAAAACAGAGCCAAAAAGTATTGAAAGTGTGGTAATGCCCTACAAGATGCTTTAGCGTGTATGGCCATTCTATGACTGACTGGGATGCAAACCTCGATCGAAGATTTGCCCAAATCACCTTGTCTGACATGAAGGGCTGATACAATATACAGTATGCTTTAACCGTCGTGAGATGCAAGAGTGCTTGATTCCATTGTTGAATGGCTTTTGAGGCTGTGGTGGGCGGCGGAGGTCGATGATCAGTAAAGTCGTCCCCCCCGACACGGACCGAGAGCTGATCCAATATTTCCTGTAATGATGCTGAATGGGCATGTAGATTGACGCTCTCTAGACGACGGGACTGACGCCGGCGTAGGTCCTCAATCTGCATCTCCAAGGGGGCGATGTCGGAAAGAGTGATATTCGGTGCTTCTTGCAGTCGCTCTAGAATGGTTCGCAACTGGGTGCTAGCTTCATAGCGTCCAGCCGCAAGCACGTACTTTGGTTCGACCCACAGCTCACGATCAAGCGAGTCGGTGCTTTTGATCTTACCAATAAGTTCGTCCTTCATCTCGCTGATTACTTGAGTGGTGCAGCGTGAACTCGACATGATGCCAGGTAGACCCTGAGCTATGCTTGTCATGGTATCGAGATGCATAAGGTGCCACCATACACGGCGACGCTCTTCAGTCGATATAGGGTCGAGCTCGAATTCGGTGCCATCGCGATGGAAACCCATCGACTGTGCAACCCTTAGAGCCACGGCGACAAATGAGCAAGAGCTAAAGGCGTCCTCTTCGCGGATCAGGGTCGAGTTAGCGAGTATGTAAGCCATCAGAGAGTACACCGAGGGATAGTAGGGGAAACCGATTACTCGAAGGGCTTCTGGCATCAGGCCGCGCAGTTTTTGGCCGACTCGATCGCTCCATGGTTCGTGAATTGTGATGGACCCAGCAGATAAAACACTGATTAAAAGAGGGAGAAAGCTAGGATTCCTGTGGAGGATACTCAACGAAATGTTTTGAGCAGGACGTGTTAAACGCCAAGACCAAAACTCGTCATAGGCGGATTCGAACGATGGAATGTGCATTAGAGGGATGAGAGGATGAATGCAGTCCATAAACGCTCGAAAGAGGCGGTCGCAGACGAGTTTCGGGGGAAGGGGTTGAAGTAATTTTGCTAGACGAACGGGACCCCAGCTGATGCGATCCGGCGAGGTTCCAGTGGACGGGTTCGGCACACTTGTCGCCGCCCCGGGACTGCTCGAAAAAGCTGGGGGAGTAACCAGGTCGTCTGGGCCGCCGGTCCTCGGGAAAAGCGGGAGGTTGCGCAGAATCCGGTCAAGCTCGAGGCCCTGGCAGCCAGTTGTCAACTCTGGACAAACGATGGGTCATGTAAGTGGCTGCTCACTTCGGCATCCACACATGCCCAGAAGGTACTTTCCGTATACCGTGATCTGCCCCCACTATTAAGCACCAGATACCCGGGTTTGAGCTTTCCTGTCTCGAGTGGCGATGGGCTGCGTTCCGAACCCGACGACTTGTTCCTTCGAGGCATCTTGTTTGCCGAGTCGTCCGTAATCGGGTCTTTGCGTTTTTGCGACAGGTTAGACTGGTATACACATTGGGCTTGGTTGCGGACACAGTTTCCGCACTTTGGGCGCGCCTGGAGATAAGATTAGCAGGGCTCGAGGCGGCTCGGCTATAGCTTCAGGAGTGTTCTGACCTGATCGCACCGTACCCTCCGGTCGCGGCAGACTTGACAAGAGTAAGACGGACGGGACCGCCGGATGTCCGAGAAGCGTTGAGTGGGAACTGACATGCTGCGGAAAACTTATTGCTGAGCTTGGCAGTCGAAAATGCGGACGTTGTACGGTTCCGTTGTGAGAATGACGAAAACACACAAAATGGTAGATTTACAACGAAGGACGACTGTGCCACGCGACCACGTGAGTTCCAGGTGACAACGCGCCTCAGGCTTCTGTATGCCATCCATAATCTTGATCTACGTATGTTCTTCTTTGACCACTATACTTATTTTCTCCACACACAGGCGCCTACTACTTTGAACTCCTATCTCTAGATCTAAGGCAACTTAGCAGTGGAAGAAAACACCGGCGGATAAATGTGGAAGGGTTTATTCACGACGTACGAGTTAACATCGAAGTAATGTTCACCGACCACTAACACGATTTGCCTTCTGGGTATTCGTAGATAACTTCTTCTTCTAATGTAACAGTCTCCAAAACAACTAGTACTGATTCTTCGAACAACCCTTCTCACTCAGGCCGAAAGGAATAGATAACCTTTGTTCCTTACAATGCGATGCATATGCCATGATGTAACACTCTAGAATATGGTCAGTCTTTCTTCGCTTTCTTCATTACATCCTTCCTTTTCATCCCAGCCTCGACACCGATACCAGCGAACACAACGCCCACACCCAACCATTGACCTTTTGTGAGCCTGTGCTCAAAGACGACGACACTAAGGAGCATGGTAAAAAGCTTCCTTGTGACGGTGACCATGACGAGGGTAAGGGAGCCAAAGTGCTGGATAGTTTCAAAGATGAAGAGCTGACCCAAGCCACCAAGAAGGGCGTATGCAAAGAGAGGCGCAAGAGCGGAAGGATGGGAAAGAAGGAAAGAGATAGATTCCAATGCCGCAGGAGGGGAGAAGCTGAGAGTAGAGGTTGGCACAGAAGAGCCAAAAGGCGGAGGTAAATGGGCGAGAAGAGATATTGGGTTGGTGGGGAGCGGAAGGACAAGGAGAGGTAATAGGATAATTTGAGTAGTGAGCGCCATTGTGAACATCATCTGCTGGCCGGTGTATGAAGGATATGATGAGAAGATTTGGTCTTGGGTCGAGTTTGTCAGGCCATCGATAAGAAGGCTATTCCGGTATGAGCTTGATGCGGCGACTCCACGTAATGATAACTCACTTGACAAGTAACAAAACGAGTCCCCACATACTATCACTTCCACCCTTCTTCTTTTTTGATGTTTCAGCGAAAAGCATGAACATACTAATGCCGACGGTAACGAGTGCTACGACGATATACTTATGAGGTGAGAACTTTCGTCGATAGAGAAGGACGTTGAGCAACAAGACTGGGATGAGCTTGCAGGACTAAAGATGGAATTAGACACTACATTCAAAAGAGTAAGGAGTAATCACCTTGCCTAAAACCATTGTAGGATATGAGATATGCCTCAAGGCAAGGAATCCAATGGGACTGGCTATCGTCTGGAAGACCGAAACCTGCACGAGGAGTGCGAGGAGACTCTTCTTCGGCGGCTTCGGTGCCTTCTCGACAACCTCCTTCGTCTTTTCGTTCAACTCGGACTCTTTCTTGTTGGCTTTGGCATCACCATTCAATGCGGTTTGGCTTTTACCGAACACTTCTTTCAATCCTAACAGCTGGCCCAGACCTCGCCCTTTCCATCCGTCTCTCCAAGCTTTGAACGACAAGTAACAAAGCGCACTCAAGCTGGAAGCCAGAGCTTGAGCAAAGTTGAGGAATAATGGCGAAGGGAACTTATCGCCGGGTGGAGGGTCTGAAGGTGAATGGGGCTGTTGGTGAGGATGAGGGTGCACAGAGGGAAAAGGTTTTGATACTTTGCATCTGTATCAGCGTGAAGACAAAGGAATCCAGAAGGAAGGACTGACACCGTTCTTGAGCGATGGCCCACAGTAAAAAGGCAGCGTATACACCCGAGATACACACAGCTAACCTTGAAGACATAATCAGTTTTTAACGCAGCATTTCTGCTTGCGTCAGATGGAACTTACCTGAGGACTCCCATTTCAACAGAAGTTACCTTGGTCTAGCTCTTCAGAAGCTAAGCCAACGTAGCCTTGTAAAGCTCAAATGCGATTGAGTATCAAATGAAAGCTTTGCCAAATTTCCTCTTAATCAATAGAGGGGGGTATCAATGCGTTTCAGATCTTTTGAGATCCCGTTTTATAGTCGATTGCCAACGAAAAAGATGGAAGAACAGATTTCGAGAAGCGGTCAATCGAACGCGTCCGAGCATCCACATCTTCCACGTCGCAAGGTAAACAACGGACATCGCCCAGCTCCCCGCTTCTCGGTGTCCCGATCTCCTCTTAGGAAAGAAAGAGACCACCATCATCTCTTCTGCATAGATGATGTACAGACAAATACGACGTATTCTAGCAATAATCCCTGTCATCAGATAATTGAAATAATGGCTAACCGAATTGATCACCAAAGTTTGGTCTTCATTATGAACACCACATCGTCACAATCAGCTACTACATACTACCGATACAAATAACAACAAGTACGCCTCTCAAGGCTGCGTTCCTGCGTCGATCGACCTGACACCACGAGGCTGCTCAGCACACATCACCCACACATGGCCCTATCGAAGCATTTTTACTCACAATACCTGACTGCAGCATCACAGATAATGTCGAGTGTAAATCTGGCGGGTCGACCTCTCCAGGTGCGATACCAACCCCCGCACGCTCTGTCATACAAAACCTCCTGCACGACCGATATTAGCTCTTCTCTCCCGAAGCAGATTATTTGCTACCTACCCCACGCTTATCACACTTTCTCCCTCTTGTGGGTGCACGAGACTCTTGCGATAGAGGCGGAAACATTTCGAGCAGAAGTAATCTCTCTATTGGAGGAGATCATTTGCGGAGCGTATTCACATATCTCTCATCGGGTCGCTCATGATTATAATTGAAAGGCTGTAAAAAACGCGAAGGGAATGATGAATGTGGATGTGGTTGGAACTGGAGCCCGTTTGGGGAGGACCGTATATTACTATGGCGACTAAGACTCCAGCGAACCTCTGGCATTCTATCACCACATCTGAAGCCGCCGCAATTAATTCTCTTAAAGCTTCTTATGGCTTCTTAGAAAGGTATTGTGAAATAATAGGCAGGACCAATCTTCCCCTCTTTTGATTACGGTGAAGTTATTGTTGGTCTCGTTCGGTCCGAGCCTTCCAAACTTGGGTGATTGATGGAAGCATCCTCGCTAACTCGTCATGATCTTACGCGCGTAAATCGGTCGACACTCGGCAGTGTTTTGCATCAGGAAGCACTGAAAGGCTGATGGATGATGGGGCATGACAACATCACAAATTGCATGACGACAATGAATACAACCTGGCGAGTACATATGAAAGGTCCAACAGCAGTTACCACAACAAAACATCGGAGCTCTCCATCACACCACGCGGCTCTTGTGTCACCGCTCTTGTGTCATACTGCTCCCCATATAGCCTTCCATTCAGACAACCCCAGTCCCAATGCCTCCAACGGTGCCAGCACAATTCTTCCCCACGTTCCTCTCAACAACAGCATCCCAATAATCATCCACCACCAATCTTTATCCCATCTTCTATATTTCGCGACTTGCTTCGAGTACGTGCCGGGCGTTGCCGCAGAGCGAACAAGACCCTCGGCGGGGTTTCTCCTGTTAGGCCCAGGAGTATAAAGTGAGGACGAGCAGTAAGGTTGGGAAAGGGACGGGATACGTAGACGGTTCAAGCCTAGAGCTCTTTCAACAGAATCCCTCCAGCTCTGTAACTTTAGCATGAAAAGGAACAAGAGCGTCTTGACAAGATCACGTTTCCTGTTACGAGGATATCTTGGCCTGATAGAGCTGCCAAATTGCACTACTGGATAACCGAAGAAAGGATTTGAGGTGGAGTAAGGCTGGATGTCATGAGGTTGTGGTGTCATTGCGGGAGAATGGATGGGAGACGGTGACGGAGATGGCTCAAGAGTGCCGGAAGGTGAAGGAGGACGATCAATAGGTGGTGAAACGGATATTGTTCTCGGTATCGGGGCGTTTTCCTCTTCCTCATGTTTTACGCCGCCAAGCTTATGATTATCTTCCAGTCCAAGCTCTTCCGGAGTTCCCTTCCATCCCTCCAGCCACTTTGCATGATGCATCTGCAATCTTCCCGAATAGCTTCGCACAGGATCATCATCCGCCAAATGACCTGGAAGGCCCATCAACCGCAAAGCGGGTCTATTAGTTCTTTTCTCGCGCTCGTCAGGCGTTCCTGCTAGGCTCTTTTCCAGCAGCGCCGGGCGAAGCACTTTGCGACGAGGAAGCGAAGGGATAGAAGGTGGAGGGGGAGGCTCATCTTCCGAATCAGAAGAGTCAGAGAGAAGATCGATACGCGCTAATCGAGAAGGTGAGAGATAGAGATGAAAGTCGGAGAGGGATTTGATGCGTGAGACCGCTGCGGACGAGGGAGCTCGAGTAGGTGGTTTACTTCTTGACGTGAGGGTACTACTTGCCCTGGATAAAATCGGTTGTGGATCTTCCGGTTCGGTCAAGGACTGTGTTATAAGACCCGTCATCGGGCCTACGGCGGCAACATCAGATGCAGATATGACTCTGGTCATCTCATCCTCTTCATCGCCATCATCATCTCCCTCCACCTTTCGGGATCTCTCATCACGACTCTTGGTCATTCTCAAATCATTTCCATACCCCGCTCGAAACATGGCTTTCATCATACCACTTGAAGCGCTATTCTGCCTACTAATCAATGGAGACGTTCGGCGGCTCGGAAAAGGCGTGTTGCGCGCTGTGTAGTATACGTCTGCTATAGAGGTGCATGATGTGCTTCTGGAAATGGAGGCAATAAACGAATGACTCGAGTGGCGGGAATAGTATGCGTAAATGGGATTATTAGAGGGCGAGAATGTATAAGGGCTGTCGCCACCGTATGCTGTGTACAGCGTTATTGAAGATCACACAATTACAAGGGACACTGCTATGCACATACCTTGTGGGATCTTGTCCAGTTCGAAGACTTCGGCTAGTGATTCTTTCGTGTCCAGGAATGCAACCCTTTCTAAAGCAGATTTGGGGAGCAAATGCTTGACAACGGCCCACATGCTTCGCCCTGTCCATCCAACGTTGATAACGTATACCGCCTCGAGGAGGCCCGGAAAGCTGTTATGTCCTACGGAAAGTAGTGTAGGCAGTAGATCAACCTCCTAGAAACAGGCAATTGCTTCAATTTATAATGCCCCTGGCATGAATGGATACGTGACTTTTATTGCACTTACAAGGTTTCGATATCCCGCACCGGCTGCATCAACCAACAAGACAATCCCTTCCCCTCCTTCGCCCCTCGCCTTCCCTTTTCCCCTCCCATACCCATCCACCCCACTTCCGTCCCACATCCCTTTACTCCACCAGTCCTTAGATGTCCTCCTACACATTTCTAAAGCCCACCATATCCATTCTTTGACATCATCTAGCATTCCTTGTTCGTCCCTAACAATTTCGCGCGCGGTGAGAACGACAATTGGTCTGTTGAGTTTATCGGTGTGTGAAGGGAGGGGGAGGATGTGGAAGAGAGGGGAATCCGAGTATGGTAGGATAGAAGGGATAGGGCCGTGTAAAGAGAGAGAAAGACGAGTCGACAGGACTGAGAGGAGGAATGAGTGTGTCTTGTTTTGGTCATAGCGGTTTCTCTGCAATGTCGCATTAGTCAAGCTTAGATGATACGAAATCAAACTAAGACTTACTCTTAAAGCTCTCCATATACTTCCCACATCATCAACCCACTCTTCAACACCATTCCACGTATCTTCATCCCAGCCTTCCTGTACCCGAAGTTGTTCGGCGTCGTCTCGGAGATCTCCTTGGAGTTGCTGTGCAAGCGGTAGATATTCTCTATACTCTTGTCTAGCCACTTTAGTTCGTTCTTGTAGTTCTTCTTTGTCTGCCATACTTGTTCTTTACCGTCTCATGTTCAAATTTAGTATCTTATAGAAGCACTCCAACAAAGAAAAGTAAAAAGACATGACGACCAGGTGGGCCAACGGGCATCTGCCGAATTGACCATGGCGGCAAAAGTGATACGGCCATAACCGGTGTTAGCCACGTGTATTTGATTCCGTTCAATTAAGGAAGAGGAAGACGCGCCTTCGATGATGCGCGAACCGCCCACCGTTCGTTTTTTTAGCAAAGCCCACATTTCGTCCTGACCTCATTTCTAAACTGCAGACAAATAATGCTCCCCACAACCCTCTTCTTCTTACTGACGCTAGCCTTACTAGGCGGATGCTTGGCGGAATCGCTTTATAACGTTTTAGGAGGTCAGTTTTCTTTTTCTTTAAGCGGAGAAATGGAGGAGTAAAAAGTGGAGGTTTCCACGTCGACGTTTACGCGTTTTTTTGCAGAGAGGTGACATACTAATGGAGATGTGTTGTAGTGAGAAAGGACGCTTCAGACGCTGATATCAAGAAGGCGTACCGGGTGAGTATACATCTAGAGGCCGTATCTCAGCTGTGAATGATAGGTGAGAGCATGAGAGCTGAATTTCATTGCAGAAATTGTCAAAAAAATATCATCCCGATATCAATCCTGACGAGGCGGCCCACGAAAAATTTATCCAAGTTTCTAAAGGTCAGACGATATGATTAATGTATACGCACGTTCTGGGGCTTACGGTGACTGTGTATAGCTTATGAGGTCCTGTCAAACTCTGAGACAAGGACGATTTACGACAGACATGGCGAGCAGGGTTTGAAGCAACATGAAGCTCAAAAATCTGGCGGAAGCCAAGATCCGTTTGCCAGATTCTTTGGAGGAGGTTAGTCTTCATTCGCTTTGCTATGGGAAGAGGATTAGTAAGGAGCGGCGTGAACGAGGTGATGGGGTGAGGGGGGGCGATTGATGCCCTTTACTGTGGGGGACGATTTACTGACCTTGGGATTCGTAGGTGCTGCACAAGAGCAGAAAGGTCCTGGATTGATCACGAATGTTGAGGTTTCCTTGGCGGACCTGTACACAGGCAGAACGTTGGAGGTACGTTCTCCTTGAAGGAAGCTTTTTGAAATAATTGCTAATGCTTGTTGATTGCAGTTCCAAATACCTCGACGAGTCATTTGCCCTCATTGTCACGGATCAGGAGCGGAGTCTGAGAAGGATATTCATTCATGTAACAAGTGTGGAGGACAAGGAGTGGTCGTCCAGCGACATCAGGTCTTCCCCGGAATGTTCACCAATGTCCAAATGACGTGAGTCATCGCAACCAACCCTCTCAGCAGGCTCATCCACTAATGCTTTTGCTTGAAAGGTGCCCTCATTGTAATGGTAAAGGCAAACAAATCACCCGCTCATGTCATGTCTGCCACTCTGAAAAAACTGTTCAAACCCAGCACACTCTCGCTCTACACATTCCTGCCGGTGCACCCGAAGGATTTGAGGAGGTTTTCCATGGAGAAGCGGATGAACAGATTGATATGGAAGCGGGCGATGTAGTGGTACGGGTGAGGAGTAAGTTGAACGAGGGTGAAGGGGCGTGGAGGAGGAAGGAGAATGGGATTTTGGGAAGGGTAACATTGAGTGTGGCTGAGGTAAATCCCTGTTTGGTGGAAACAGAAAGAACTTGGCTGAAGCGTTATTTTCGGACAGGCATTGCTTGGATTTGAGAGACGCTTGACGCATCTTGATGGTCGTACAATTACATTGTCACGGACAGGAACGACCCAGCCTGGAGAAGTAGAAGTGATCGAAGGAGAGGGTGTAAGAATTCTAGCACCCTAATTGTTTTGCGAATCTGATCTATTGTTATTAGATGCCATCGTACATGGACATTCCGCCGGGGGACATGTTCATTGAATATTCTGTCGTTTTCCCCACAGCAGTATCCTCAGAGACTAGACAGAGTAAGTCAAGCATTTTCCGCATGCATGTCAACCGTATTAATCCTCTGTAGAACTCTCCGATATATTAAAGTATGCGCCACCTGTGCACCACGACGAGCTGTAAGATGAGAGAGGCCATAGAGATAGTAGATACCAAGCGTCTGATCGGATGCATACGTAACTTCTTGTTGGATCCACCTTGGCGGTGCCAATCTGCGGTGATCGAGGTGAAATGCCGAGCGGTGCCTGGTTGATAGCCCTGACCCCGCGGGGAAATGCGAGCCCGGCCGCAACCGTTCTGGTCTTGTGACCCAGCTGCGGCACCCGATCTCTGCTGTTGTGATGTGACGACAGCAGATGACCTATCGCAGCTCGACTCGATAACTTGGCCCTCCCATGTATATATATACGGCCGACACCGGTCTGCGATCCTTCCTGTCTGCACCTCTTATTGCTTTCTCACAACATCACTCCAACCAGCCAATAAACACAACAACTACTCTGACGCCTGCCATCATGACTAGGACTGAGGTGAGTTTTGGCCGCTCCACCGCCCGAGCTGGTGACGTCTCCATCTCAATACCGCAGTGGAGCTGCATGCCAAGTTTGGACCAGGCTAACAACTGTCCTTCCGCTTCGTCTCCAATCCTACCAATCACTGTTTGTCTGCCTGTCCTCTATGCGCTGTGGACCGCTGCCCTCCTACGGCCTCACGTAAATGTGCCTTCACCATGGTATCTTCATCTGGAATGTCTTTTACCACCGTGCTGCGCCCTTATTGTATGTCCCCGTGACCGTCTCCTGTCTAACCGGACTACTCCACTCCGCGCCTATCTTTTCTTCCCATCTTGCTTTTACCCTTGTTTCGTCTACGATCTATTCCCCACCATTCCTTCTCGCTCCACCTATCCCATCTTTCCATGTC
Source organism: Cryptococcus deneoformans JEC21 (assembly GCF_000091045.1). NCBI lineage: Eukaryota > Fungi > Basidiomycota > Tremellomycetes > Tremellales > Cryptococcaceae > Cryptococcus > Cryptococcus deneoformans. The sequence goes on from NC_006681.1 coordinate 35,844, forward strand.
ACCCCACTACGCACTGACCCAACAGCGCAACCAATACCCCGCTGCCGTCCTCAAGGACCGTCATTCCCGCACTGGTCTCGACAAGACCCAGTGGAACCACAAGAACGGCGATGGCGCCCATAACTGGGGATCTACCGCCCGTAAAGGCGATGACGAAGCTTCCGGCCGTCTTGACGGTGAGGCCGAGGCTGAAGCCGCTCTAGACGAACTCCCGTCTTCCGACGTTTTTGACCTCGATGAAGAGATCAATGATCCTGTCGGTGCGATGCCTGTCACCGACTCTGGCAATGACTTTAAGCCGATGGACCTTGGCAAAAGAGGGAGTATCCAGGGCCAGAGTAATATTGCTACCAGCCCCACCGATAGTATGAGCAGCCTTGACTCTGGCGACAGGCCTGGGATGGGGAGGAGGATGAGTGCGGTGAGTGATGAAGAGAGAGAGAAGATGAGGCTCTATAGGGAGGGTGTCCTCCACAAGAAGCAGGGTTGGTTTTCATATCCATCTCCGCTTTTACTTATGCTGACTTGTCCTTAATTGCAGGCGTCGACTTGGCCCACATCGCTAGGTCCTCGCACGGTATCGCCATGTCGCCTCCCACCAACAGCTACCTCGGCCCTGTCAGCCCTTCCAACACCAGGTATGGTTTCAATTTTGTAAGTGTTCAACTTTAGCACCTCTTTACTCTTATTAATACAATATAGAACAAGTAAAATGTTGTATCATTATATATGTCGAGCCGGTACTCGACCCCACCAATGTGCATTTAGTCTTTTGATGTTGTGTCCCCGCGCTCAGAAAATGTTGATTAGCCTTTATATCAGAAACCCTCACGTTGTAGGATAGTCAGTCGCAGCAATGCCGGAGCGTTTGTAGTAAATGTGACCAGGAAAGATTTACAGAATTCATACATGACAATAGTCTTGCTTCATTATCAAACTTCGACTAAGATAGCACAACAGCTTACTAGGACGCATTCATCCTTTCCTGGTGCCCCTTCTTTAATCTCTAAAGACAGCATACTCAACCTTCCTCACGACTTTCACTATGCCCAGTGCCATTCCTCGCGACCAATTCACCACTCTTCACAGTCCTGCTCCGTACCGCCGTTCTCGCACCTTGTGCCGCTCATTGTTAATTATTATTTCATTTACTAGCTTACTCAGAGTATCTTCACCCAAGATGTCTGCTGTAGTTCGAGGGAAATCCAGAATAGCATGAAAGGATATCAAAGGCCTTAGAACCTCGTGGTGTATCGTGATTTAGAGCAAATCGAGGATCAACAAAGCGCGAAGAGGGCTTCCTTTGTAAGCTGTAAGATGTAATCGGCCTGAACATATCTCATGAAGGACTACCGCTCACTATCCGACCGACGCGTGCCTACTGATATGCCGACAGATTATGCTGTCTACTTCTGAGAAGAATTATTTCTCCTTTCAGTGAAATCCTAAAGAGGCCCTGGCCTTCTAAAAAAGGCGTGTCGGCAGATTGACCAGTAAGAGAAAGGGGAGGAAGAACGTTGCATTCCAGCTTTCTAGGCTGAGTCGATAAGTTGTCGCAGCGAGGTATGCAGATGGTATTAAATGGAGCCGGTAGAGATCCTGAGCTAGTGTCGCCCACAGGAACAGGAGGACTGGCGGTGACCGTTATTGAAGGAGTAAATCCAAAATCGAGTAGGTGCGAGGGTTGGAGAAGATGAATTAGAGTAGGGAATGAAGTTGTGGATGGGTGGATTGGAATGGTTTTTAGTCGTTTCGGTTGCTGGATATGGCGTTTGGCATTATGGATTGATCGCAGGTAGGAATAAAGGCCTACAATTTGCTTGATAAATGTCTGTTTATAGACCTGACGAATTCATGTGAATTGATAGGTCGACAACGCACTTATTGATATCTGTGAATTGCGGTCGATTGCCGACCTTTATCAATAAATGGTACTCTGGTTGTTCAATAATCTATCGCTGTTAGAAACAATAATTTCCGACTGCCAACAAACGAGCATGTGGTGGGCTCAACGGACATTCGGTGAAAGGCGGAACTGCATTTCTTCACGTCGGCCGCGCTACTGTGCTGAGTCTCGTACAGAGTTTGGTGCAGATTCAGGTGCAGATTCTGAGCAGCGAGCAGAAAGCTAGATGATGTATTGCTGAGCCGTTGTTGGCAGAAAGGCAGATCCAGCTGTAGTAGTAGTGGCGTTTCGACACAGAAGCCTATTGATGTTAGAAGTTGAATCTGAACAGATCTGAGTCAGCGGTCAGCAAGATGTCTGCAGCACGAGATATATATTCTAGCAAGATTGCTTGATGAACTGCACTTATTTCACCACTGCCGGTATTGCCCGGCGTGAAATGTTTTGACAGATAGGAGCGCTACAGCAGCGCCAGGCCCCAGTACCCAGTACATGCCACAACGGCGCCCGGAAGGCAGAGCAGGGATGCACAGTATTTATTGGATACCACATATCGTCGCGAAGCGCTGAAAAGGCTGTACTTGTGGGGATCAACTTGTACTTGCACGCAGTTCAGTGATATAAATGCATGCATACAAGGATGAGAAATGTGAATGCAAGTCGTGGCTGAGTGGGGATGACGTGTCTGCAGTATATGGGGGTGGTTTTTGAGCGGCATTGGCGAGATCCGATAATTAGTGTTACTCAGTCTCACGGCTGCGAGTCCTCCTACCGTCCTACCGTCTCCTATTCCATCCTTCCTTCCAACCGCTGCACCCCCTCGCCACCGCTCTCTACGCCGCAGTCCAGTCAACCGTACGTCCTCCTTTCTCCCTTCCTCACAAACGACACCCAGCGCAGGCGGTGTCGTCATAGGCATCCCGAGTCGAAAACCAACGCGCGCTAGGAAGACACGCTCTACCACAACGCTTCTCCCACACCTCTTATGGTCCAACCGCTCTATCCACAACTGCTGACTGCTTTTCTCCCCAGAAGTCAAAATATCCACTCTGCATCCGCAGCTTCTTCCCACATGTCGTCCTTATTCGAGGCCGCCGCGGCCTTCGAAGAAGCGGCTGCACATGGGGCGAACCCCGTCATACTCGAAAGGTCAGGTAAAGGACACTCCCCTGTGGTAAGTGTTGCAAGCATGTGGTGGAGATATACTTGCTCACCTAGATCCATCAACGCAGGTCACTATGACAGACATGAGCGGTGCGAGTTCCCGTGCTCCGACATCGGCTGAGATTGATGCTGTCATTGCCGCTGCGATAGCCAACGCACCTCCACCACCTCCTTCAGACTTTAACTCTGACAGTGAGTTGCCTTCTTCCTTCAGTAGACGACGGGAGAAACAGCATTAATGGCAGACTCATTAGTAAACCGTTCTGTAACGCCACTCATGACAAATCTTTTGCCCTCGGCAGTTGGTAGTGACGGGCGAGTCAACCTTTTCGTGGGGAACGTAAATCTATTTACTTGCTGCACACCTAAAGTTGCTAACTCTGTGTTAGCTCCCGTATAGAGTTCGATGGCAGGATCTAAAGGATCTTTTCAGAAAAGCGGGAACAGTATTGAGGGCGGACGTCAGTTTGGGACCGGATAATAGGAGTAGAGGATACGGTACCGTCTTAATGGGCAGCAGGGAAGATGCTGCACGAGCAATAGGTACGTTGGCTGATCCTCGTAACGTTCCATACTAATCCAAACCAGATCGCTACAATGGCTACACTTGGCAGACAAGAACCCTTGAAGTCCGACCTGACCGTCTCCCGCCAGAGTATGAGCCCCAGTCCCATCCCATTCACCACAACGCCAACCCTCGCTCCGCCATGTACTCTTTCCATAACTTCCCTGGTCCCTCTCATACACCTTTTTCCATCCCGGGCCACATCACCCCTCAATCCGGCCAAGGCTGGCTCCCTGGACAAATACCGAGTTCAAGGCCGTTCTCGGCGGCCGGTGGCCTGATACCCGGAGGCATGGGTGTCCCATCGAGTTCAAGTGCTGTGGGTCTGACGAGCTCGACGCCGATACCTGGGGCGCAATCGCCCCCTTCTGTCTTCGGAGCTCAGCCTCTTCCACTCAGCGTGCAAAATACGGGTCTGAATGCTTTCCACTCGCTTGGACAGTCACCTCTTGCTGGATCTCTCACATCTGGTACTGGAGCTGCTATGCCTGCAGGTGTTAGCGCAGTTCGCCGCGATTCTCTCACACCCTTTGGAGCGTCCCTCACAACTTTTGATTCTGCAGCGGCCCCTCTCTCGAGTACGTCACCTAATATGGCCGTTTCACGGCCTACATCGAGCAGTGGTAGCGTCAAGCCTCCTTCTCCTGGTGGAAGCCGCGCTCCTCCACCAGGTACGCTTGGCCCCCTTCCTCCTTCCTTGTTTGCCGGTATAAAACCTGCGCCAGCTGTTGATGCGATAGCACCTACGATTGCAGGAGATGTACCAGCACAGAGTCCAAATGGAGGAGCGGGGAGATTGGCGGCGGCGCCGATTCCTCAGTTGGAAGGATTGGCCAACCAGGGAATGGGATTAGGTCCTCCTAGCACGCTGCATGACCGAGTGATTTTTGTCTCAAACGCAAGTCAATCATCTTTGAAATTTCACCGCAGACGCTGACTGAATGTCGCAGTTACCTTTGTCGATGCAATGGCAAGATCTGAAAGACATGCTAAGGCCTGCGGGAACCATTATTCGAGCAGAGTAGGTTTCCATTTTTCATTCGTGAAGAGTACCTAGGTGCTGATTCAAGTAAAAGTGTTGCCACCGATGCCCACGGAAAGCCTAGAGGATTCGGGACTGCATTGTTCGCTACTGAAGCCGATGCCACAAGAGCTGTACTTTTGTTCAACGAGTGAGTGGCCCAAAGCTTCAACGCAGATCATAGCTGACCAGCCGTTAGCCGCGAGATCGGTGGTTTCCGGATTCGTGCTCACTTGGAGAGGGACATCCACCCCGAAGTTTCTCAGCGTAGTGCCAGAAATTCTGTATCTGGAGAGGCTACTTCTCTGGGTATCCAGGACCACCTGACTGGCGTCCCGGAAGGCGTCAAGGATATGCTCCAAAGCAATGGCATTACTCCGATCGACACCTCTGTTCCTTCCACCAAGCCTAGTAGCACTTCCCCCATTGCCAAGCTCCCTTGGAGTCTGAACACTTCTTTACAGACTCACACCGCCCCAGGGCATGGCCAACCCCCTCATGGCGAACCATCACCCACCTCTCACACTCCCGTGTTCCGTCACCCCCACCATCCCGGTCCCATATCCATGCCTCCCTTCCATATGGAACACGGGAATCCCATATCACCACTTCACACTCGCGGTCTCCCTCCTATGACACCTTCCATGCCTGGATTCGTTTTCAATTATCCCGAGACGCCTCCTCTTCACGGGCACGCCTCTCATTTTATGTCTCCTGCCGCTGGACCATTTTCACCAGGCATTCCTGTCACATCGCCCGGTGCATTCCAGTACAACCCTTTCCTCAACCCTGCTCCTGGAGCTCCTGTTAATCGCTTCCCTTCTACTCCTGGTAATCACCCACAAGCCGGTTCAGCTGCACTGGGCACACCTACGACGCAGGCGTTTCCTAATGGGCCGATTGGATATGGGCAGTATGCCGGTCCCCCAGGTGGGGCGTTACAGGGCAAATCTGAGAATTCACCGCAAGCCAGGCAGGGACAGGATTACTTTGCCAACGCGATCCCTCCTCAACATGCTACTTCCACAGCTGGAAATAGGACGTTGGGCGTTGGTGCTTTGGGCGGGAAAGACAAGTTGCGAAGTAGTCCACTGAGCGGGGGGGATGGTCAGAACGATTCGGATGAAGAGACGAGAGCGCCGTCCGCGGTGGGTGATGAGTTGGCGAAGATGGCGGAAGAATTGACAGTTGATGACGAGAACGAGGATGGAGAGCCAGGGAGGCAGAGTTCGAGTGGATTGAGCCTTTCGGGTTTGGGTTCAAGTGCGGCAGTTAGCCCACGTGGTGGAAGGGCTAGTATGGACGATGGAAAGCTGGGTAGGCACTAGTTAACATTTCTCTCTTTTTTTTTCCTTGTTTCCTTTTCGGTGAGGGTTAGTGAAGAAGTTGGCGGCCAGAAGTCAAATGGTCCTGGGTTTGAGTTGGGAAAATTCATTCTTAGTCTTTTTCTTTCGGGCAGGGAGGTCTCTTAAATTCATTCATTTCTTTCAGGTATATATATATATAGTCTCTTAGTTCTGGTTAGTGGCGTTTCATAGAAAAGAAAAAGGGATTGGAATTTTAGCATTTGACGAATAAAAGGTGGGATTCAAAGCAAGAGCATTATAGGGAATTTCATTCGGGTAGAAGGAGAAAAAAGTGTTTTATGCATAGTTCTTCCGAGCTTTTCTCGTTTCGGTCATAAATAAATATATGACGCTTGTCACCACTTGAATCATTTCCCTGGCACATTCATTTCCATCGCTACTCTACATGTATAGGCCCCGTCTAATATATGAGTTACAGTGTTACTGTTATGCTATGTATCCCGCCGCTAGTCAGAGACTGCTTTTTCAGTGCCTTCCAGCACGTTCTTGGCTTGCGTCTTTCACTAATCCTCTCATTAGTACTGCTGGTTCAAAGATTCCAATCACTGACTTACGCCTATGTGCTGGTTCCCATCCCCCTTCCACACTTTCGCTTTTCAACAATGGGTTCGGTAAAGTATTTGTCGTTGAACCCAACGATGTGTAACCTTGGTCATACAGTATACAGTACGGCACCTGAAGTTCAAGGAGGAAGTCCCATACATCCGAGTATGTCCAATGAAGAATAGGGTGGACGCGGATGAACTGAGGCCAGGAAGGGTCGGTGGGTGCTATTATGTCCACGGCTGCGCGCTTCCGTTAATGACTGCGCAGAGTGAGTAGATGAGAATGAACTGACCATCATTGGGATCACCCTGCCTCGTACCGACCAAAACGCCTTTTACTCCCCTTCCTCCTCCACATCCCAGCCATTCCTCCAAAGCAGCCTTCATACCCCCTCCAAATCTGTACAAATCCAGTCCATACAGCTTGGTGGATGAAAGTACAAACTCGTCGAGTTCAGCAAAAGGGTTGGGAGCTGTTATATATATTGAACGGATTGGTGGGTACGGAAGATCGGTCGGTGGGTGGTGGTGGGTGGAGCGAGGATGTGAAAAGGGTGGGGACGGGTTGGAGGCTGGTGGGGTGATGGAAGGAGGCGTACATGCTGGCAAGGAAGGTGGAAGAACTGGTTGGGGCGAAAGAGGTTCTTGCGGGGTACGAGATGGCAGCGGAGGGATCGTTATCTTTGGAGAAGGCTTGGGAAATAGATGAGGTGGGAGGGAAGGGGTATGTCGGGCATACAGGACAGCAGCATAGAGATGCAGCAATACCGTACCTGGAATGAATTGCCGACAATTAGCCTTGAGAAAGCAATGGCAGCAAGCAGCTTGCAGGTAGACATACAATCTTTACCTCCATTAAAAGAGATCGCCACAGTTTCCTCTCTGCATCCATCCGCCATCAGCAGTCGATCCAAATTGCACAAACTAAATACGCACCCAAGGATGTCGATGACAGACTCGATTAGGACGAGGGCTTCGATTATGAGCTTGCCGAGCGAATCTTGCTTTTGAGCTCTTTCCAGAAGAGCGTGCAAAGACTGGGATATGTTCGCCATGGTCCCGATAGCTGCTCTTTGGGGCCTCTGAGGAGATTCGAAGCGCTGAAGAAGGCAGCGTGGGCGAGCGACTGAGAATACGTAGTAGCCGCGAAGAGCGCGATAAATAAGTCCGTCCTCTCGGATCTCATTTCGGTGATCTCCGGTTTTACCGAAAACAAAAGGCGGGTAAAAGTTGAACAAAAAGCACAAGATGTTAGGCATGCGCCAGGACAACCTTGTGTAGAAAATGTTGAATGATCGTTGAAAGCGTTCAATAGTGTGTAGCTAAACTAAAAATGACAGAGACCAAAGTAATGGAGAATTAGGATCTAATTCTTTGATTAGCACATGGTGGAAAAGTGGCAGGACAGGTGTCGAGTTCAGTGAGATGGACTGGTGCAAGGCGTCAGAATTAGGAGAGTAAAAGGTTGTCAACGAGAGAATGAGCAAGGATATGCATCGAAATAAGCACAGAGTTAGTAGCCGTTATTATATCCAAGGTTATAGAGTATGAAATGATCCCATTCCAGCCTGAACGCCTATATCCAGCCTGCAAATAAAAGCCCTACTGGCACCACAGACACCATCCCCAACATCTTCTCTCTCGCCGTCCGCCACCATGGCCTACGAATAGTAGCCCCATTAATCACCCCAACAGGTCCTCCAGCGCCCGTCAGATTCGAGTTCGTTTCCGCCTGCTGGGTTGTCACTTCTGCATCCGATTGTTGGTACACTTTGATGTAATTGATGAGCATGACCGTGTTATTGAGGTTGAGTGGGTTGGAGACATATTCGGGACATGTGCCAGGGCAGTAAGGGTATTCTAGAATGATTTTGTTTGTGCATGTCAGACAAAAGTAATGGGGTGGAGACGAAAAGGGAGAACAAAGGGCTTACGATCCCACACACTGTTGATCCAGTCGCCGCAGAGGTTGATATTGAGCACCAAAACTTGGGCTTTGAAGAAGGACTCTAGATCGCAGATGGATGCGTCCCAGATAGCTGTTGGTAGATCCCCTAAGGTCCTTCCATGTTAGCTAATGATCAGGTGAGAAGAATGCTCAACCCACAAGCGTCGGGATCAGGCGTCTCCGCAGTGATGCTACTTTTGATCAGCTTTCTTAAAACTAAACCAAATAGCGTTCAAGAACCCAACTGACTCGGATGGTATCTGTGCTCTATTCCAGTTCCCTAACGCCCACTTAGCTTGATCCGAAAACAAAAAAAAAAAACAAAGTTCCGATATGGGACTCACACATACGAATCCCATCTGTATCCCATTTCATTGCGAATACGCCCCCACCAGCCGAGTTGAATGGCATCCCGTACGACGAGTTGGAAGCGGAAATAATGGAGCAGCCACTGCCGCCTGTAATCACATTATTAGATTGCACACACAGTTTGTGGAAGAAAGATGATTAATGACCTGTAGATGAATCACAATCTTGATTCTTCAAAAAAGAGGTCAATATATATATTCAAAAAGAAAGAGAAACAGCTTACAGTCAAAGTGCCCGAGTACAGATTGCTGGTGCTGTAATTAATGGAGCATCCTGGCATCGTATGTCTGTTTTATCCGCTCAGTTCTACAATCCACATACCCTTAGGGGCACTACTCACATAGTCATTTGACTAAGGATTGTAGCCGCTCAGCTAGGATATGGTCGTGAAATACATGGCATCACAAAGCTACTCACTTGTTAGTGTTTGACTGAATCCCCTCGATAATGTCAATTTCTCCCTTCCGGTATCATCAGTATTGGGCCCAAATCTATCTCCATATGAAAACCCACTGTCTCAGGCCAAGTCCCTTCATATCCTAACGTCCAAACTTATTAACCAAGGTAATTAGCACACCAGTACATCTTGTTGACCATTACATCAGAACCAAAAGGCACTTACACGCCGGCCAAACGCCACAACCCCACGGCATCAGAGCCAAATCGATAATGAAGAGACCACCTTCAAATAATGATTTGGTAGTGATTCGGACAGAGTTTCTGTTGGCGCCGACGGCTGTATCAGACCAGTGATCTACTTGAATACCTGGTATTCCATCGCTTGTCCAGAACGCAAGACCATCCTTGAAAGCTGTTGCGTTATCGACATAGGTCACGACTAAGGAGTTTGAGGTCAATATTTCTTTGTTTCTCATTTTAATGAAATATCTTGACTCACGGCCATGACTTGGATCTATCGACAAGCAACCTTTAGCAAGACTGTTCAGATTCAAGTCACGCACCTATCATTGTGAACCAGTCCCATCCATCAAAAAACGTCTGTCCTTCATATGCGATTTGAAGTTCCCAATTCAACGCTCTTTTCGCTTCTTTATCCCACCCTATAAGCTCAGATTGACTATACATCCGCCCAAGAGGCTTGGTCCTGCGGCTTCTATGGCTGAGAGTAGGGTCGTCTCTAATAGGAAAAAGGTGAAGCGTTGTGTGGTCAAGAGAGGGGACATGAGGAGTTCGATAGGGTAGTAAAGGCTGGAGGGTTTTGGAATGGGTCGGGGGTCGAGGGGAGGGGCTTATAGCACCTACAATGCCGAGAAGAAAGGTAATTAGCAGTATGTGTATCATTGTGCTTGTTGAAATTCGGCAACCTCGACTTGATGACAAGTAAGGTCAGGATTCAGTCTCTTATTGTATTCAAAGTCCCTTTAACACGTTGATAGGCCTTCTTGTTCTTCGTCTTTGTGGTCTTCTTCGCTACTTGGCGTGATGTCTCTCCTTTGCCTGTTGTCGCCCAGGTCAGTAGCAAAGTCGAAACGATTGATGATTGGCATATCATTATCATCTGTGACTGTATATGGCTTTTATCTTGTCGTCTTGCAGATGCGTCCTCGAAAAATCACTGCGAAGCCGTGGCCAAAGGACCCTCGACACGTTTTTTTCCTGCCCACGCTTCCATCAGTTCCCGACCATCCATGCGTGTGCTGGAAACAATAAAATTGGATGATCCGGCCAAATCTGTCAATATGGGTGGTACTATAGATTGAGGCTGAGCTTGCCGGTTGCAGTTGCGAGGATAGCCACGGGTATCCAATGGAAAAGTTAAACAAAGCAGCGCATTTTGTTGTTCCATCGAAGGACACGCATCGGGTAGTGCTTTGTAGGCATCTGTCTAGGTCGGCGGGCAGGGGATGTAGAACTTGAATGTCTGATGGGTTTGATTTTTCGACTTGAATTGCCATATCTTTGAAATACGTGCAAAATATGTGCTATCAACTCACATCTACATCTTATTTAAGTGTCTCCGCCACAATGCCTTCACTCAGCTCAACTGCGACACGAAAGCGGCGTTTACCACTTGAAGACCCATATCAACATACATTTTCAGTTATTCATCTAAAACAACCCCAACAAATCATCTTGAGCCGCCGCCTGCTGTTGTTGTTTCTGGCTTTGCGGAGCTCCGGGTTGCGGCGATACACTCTGCGGTGGGCTAGACAGCCCTGCCAATCCATTTAACCCGCCCAAACCCCCTGAACTCTGAGCTGACGTTTGAGCCTGAGCTGCAGGCTGACCAGGTTGAACGACTGGTGTTGTCATGCTAGCAGTGGAGAACAAGTCCATTAATTCATCTAACGGGTTCGTGCTCTTGGCTGCGCTCGCAATAGCCTGAGAAGAGATGCCCAAACCCGCACCCGGAGCAGGGATGGAAGATTCGCCGTTGGTAGGAGTAGGTTCGTCGTCAAAGTCGAGCAGGTTTTCGGCTTGGTTACCGGCAACGACAGCTTGAAGAGCCTTTTCGCGTGAGACATCGTCCTCGGCACTGTCCAGCATAGGTTAGGTCATCACTATAAGGACTGAATGAGAGATAGACGTACTCCAAGCTCTTCTTGTGCATCTCGTCTGCACCCAAACGACCTTTGCCTATGAACGTAGCCGCAGGCTTGTGGTACACACTCGCCAATGTCGAGATTTCGCCAATAAGCTCCTCAAGGATTGCAGGAGCGACAGTCGTTTGAGGAAGACTGATAGGTGGTCTGACTGACAAAACAACAGACTATATTACATCCATTAGAATTTCGCATGAAGCAAGAGGTGGATATTGACTTACCTTGGCAGCGGCGGGGTCGGATGACAGCAATCTCCAGTATATGTAGGCCCTATCTCTGACGTCTGGGCTGTCACAGTCCTTTGTAGCAGCTTGAAGCACTTTTTGGACGATAGCCTGGCTTTCATCAGGTTTCTTGAGGAACAGCTTGACAATCGCAGTAAGGGTTTGAAGTTGAACCTGCAGAGATGATGAGTCAACGAGTGAATGGTGAAATCATGATGAGTCGTACAGGATAGCTTTCCTCACTGAAAGTCTCCAAGAACGCTCCCAGCAACTCGTCCGCATTCTCAATCTTCTCTGCGTACTCGCCGATGAGCCAAATCAAAGAGGCCTTGGCCTCAGGCTCATCCAATTCCTCAAGATTAGCACAGAGCGCCGGGATGATACCTTCGTATGAGTGGGGGTATTTTCGGAAGATGTCCTGTCAAAGAATTAGCCTCATCCAGATATACCCATGCAGTGAAGCTTACCTTGACGACGATGACAGCCTCCTGTACGACATAGCTGACTCTTGTCTCGATCAGTTCCATCAATACTTCGACACATCGCCCGGCAGCCTCATCGATCTTGATAGCAACTTGGCCAACCGCCCTGACAGCCTTGCGAACAAAATCGACATCAACTTCCGACGCGTATTCCTTCAGCTCCCCAAGCAAAGTGTCCACATTCTTCTCGTTCGCCAATCTAACCATAATCTCAAGTTTCTCCACCTTGACGTAGGAAGGATCGTTATATTTGCAGAAGAAAACGCGCATCTCGCTGGCAAGGATATCGGGACGTTTCTGCAAGAGGAGGTTGATGTTACGAAGTGCGACCCATTGCACCTCGGGCGGTGAGGAGATAAGGGTGACTGTTCGTTGTTGGTCAAACCATTCATTTTTGAATTAAAAATAAAAAATAAAAAATGTTGAACTCACCTAATGGAGGAGCCATTTTTCGAGTAAGAGACTTCAAAAGGTCTTCCTTGGTGACATTTTTCATATGAATCATGATCACCTTTACCGCACCCAACACAACTGCCGCATTCACGTGCTGAAACTGGGGCATCACTCTTTCACAGATATGTTCACTCTCCTTCTCGTCATTTGTCCTATATCTCGCCAAGGTGGTGAGGATGGCAATACGACCCCATTCAGAACATTCGTTCAAAGCGACAAGGAGTTTGGTAAGGGTAGCGGGGTCAATGATGAAAAGGGATTGATTGGGACGGACACTGCTAGGAGATTCATCGTCATTTGGCGAGCCGGGCTGAGAAGAAGGAAGGTTAAGAGAAGCCTCGTGAATATCCCCGAGTGCGGCAACGGCATTTGCAACAACCTGTCAATTGATCAGACATCTTCGTACGCTCATCATTGCATGACATACCATAGGATTACCATCGCCGATAAGATCTCTCAAAGTTTCAATGAACCCGTATTCGATAGCCAGCTCTGGCTTCAAATCAAACACTTTGGCGACACACAGAGCAGCAGTCTTTCGGACGTAGGGGTTCTCATCTTTGAGGCATCGAGATAAAGGTGAAGCGAGGTAATCGAGGATTTTCTCGGCGCGAAGGATGGACATGGTGCGGATGGCAAGAGCTCTAACAAGAGGATTGGGGTCGGCAGTGTCCTTTAATAAAGCAGGTTAGCAGAAGAGATGGAATAAGTCAAACTCAAACCCACCTTGACGAAAGTGTTGACAGCAAGGATAACGAGTTCAGGTTGTGTCTTCGCATAGTTCATGAGATATAAATATACGAGTTTCTTTTGCTCCAGATCATCTGTTTGCTGCGGTCAGAACATCAGCTCTTACCTGTACTCCCTTGCTCCTTGACTCCAGCAAAGAGTTATTAAACACTCACCATATTCTTGACGACATCGGGAAACAAGCCACTACAGTCCTTGCCAATGGTATGGTTCGCAATGACTCTCTTGATAGCATCTGCCCGCTTATCCCTGTACTCTGAGTTCAGCTGTTGGCGAAGTTCCCAGTTCTCGCCTGAAGATTGCATGGTTAGCGAATACATGTGACGTGAATTAGGGATGGGGCTAACCTTTGCGGGGCGGGGCCATAGCCATTTTGAACGTTTTTTGTCAGGGATTAAATGTGTGTGTAAGGGATATGCGATAGTACTGTAAGTGGTGTGTAAGCTGGAGATTGAAATATAGCAGATGCGAGCTGGACCAGTGTAAAATAAAGGATGTTATGGAGAGATGGACGATTCCAGAGAGTACTTGCAAGGTGTCGCGCGCATCGTCATTTAATTTCCAATTTAATTTCTCAGAGGGGGGTCCTGTCTTTATTTGGCTTGTTCTTTCTACCCTCTAATAGTCTCCACTTCTCCTGTGCTCAATGTTTGGCCATATTACGTATGGCCAAAAGAAGTAAACTATTGGATACAAACAGCGTTAATGCATGACCGCCCCATGCTACGTTACACTGATAATACGGACAGCCCAAAACGTTCCTGGCCTCCCGCAAATCCCTCTTCTACATTTTACGCCACATTCTCCTTCGGCTTCTTCAACAAAACCACGTCCTCGTCCATCTCATCCTCTGTTGTCTCCTCACTTTGCGCCTCGAACTTTCCCTCAGACCACTCACTTGAAACACCACTAGAGTGAACACCACGCTGGCGGAGGGCGCCACTTTCAGAGATGTCAAGTTGTATGGAGTCACCGGCGGGAGGCTGAGTGGTATTTCTAGATATGGGGGGTGCAAGAGGGACTTCAGCAGAGGTAGGGATGGGGGTAGAGGATGAAGGCCCTGGTTCAGATATTTCTCGGAGAGCGTGAAGCATACTTTCGCGAGTGGACTCGGCAAGAGAAGTAACGTCGTCAACAGTCAGACCGGTTGTAGGAATTGGGGGGAGCACTACCACAGTTGTCAGTTATATAGTCCAGTGGCGGAAGGCTTTTCTTCTTACCTCGAATCTTGAGAACACCGGACTCAAACCTTGTGCGTCCGTCGAAGAGTCTGTGATAGTTTTCACACACGATAGGGACAATAGGAATCTGAGCTTGGACCGCAAGGTGGAAAGCACCCTTTTTGAAAGGAAGGAGGGTAGGTTCAGGAGAAGACGAACGTGTTCCCTCGGGGAAGATCCAAAGAGAGACCTAGTCTACTTGTCAGTGCGTTACCAATATGCTAAAACTGACGTCAAAACTTACGCCCTTCTTCTTCATGTCCTCGCCAGCAATTGCAAGGGCCTTAACTGCATCATGTCTATTTTTTCTGTTGACAAATACAGCTCCAGAGAGAGACACTATTAAATGTTGTTAGTTTAGAACAAGCTTTGATAGGCGCCGCACTCACTGAATTGACCAAGAAGAGGAGTCCACTTGAGCTCTTTCTTCGCCATAATGGCGGCCTGCTTAGGGAAGATCCTTCCGATATAAAGAATGTCCAAGAAACTATAGATTCATTAGCATAAAGTCTGCTTCTCCAATCAACCTTTCACCCACCTCTGGTGGTTACTCAGAAGCACAGCTCCCTGGTGTTGCCCATCCCTAGCCGTCATAAGCCCCTCAAGATGCTCCTCTCCTTCAACCTCAAATTTGATCCCAAGCAGAGGACCACTGAGTCCATAGAGTGATCTAGCCACATAGTAGTTGATGTTTAATCTCTATATCGCCATTTGTGAGGTAAATAATAGCACGTTCTTGCCACCTTCTATCCACACACAATGCAAAAGAAGCACGTACCTGACCAGCAGCAGTTGCCAAAATACTAACTACTACCCCCCAGACACTCATGAGACCTAAAGTGGAGACATAGATGGTAAGATTGAAGTAGAATCGCGCACGTTGATAGCGCCTTGATAAGACACCAAGCGTTGAAAGTGCGACGGTAGATACGAGGGCAACGGGTTTGAGGAGCCAGGAGATACCCATGTTGGCTGTTCGAATGCAGATTCAGGGTTGCTGGCGGACGAGCGAGTGGTTCTATGGCCCTTGACAGATTTATCTATAGAGTATAAGAGCCAGATACAATATATGCGAAAATCGTGTTAAATGTCTCCGTGCCCAAGCAAGCCTGCAGTCGACGATCATATACTATAAATTTGATCCCGTTCAGGCACCGTGGTGACGTCGAGAGCTGTTGAGATGGTTAACAGCAACATCACCGGTGCAGCAACATGATGATACGAGCACGACAGTTCACATATTTTCCATACGAAATTCAATTATAGGAGTATTAGCAAAACAATGGCGAGTGTTTCGCAAAAGACAAGGGTATATACTGACCTTTTTTTTCAGTCACGAACGGTCGATATCCCTCAGGACGTCCTCGACGCTCTCAAGCAGTTCCGATTCAAGAACAGCAAGGGGACCACTGCCATCTCTGGCAAGTTTGCCCACATTTTCTGATAATGATCATGTCTAATAGAAGGCTGGATGCCTTTTAGTCAAGATCATCAAGAACAGCTTGACCATGGCTGTGGATGAAGAGTTCGAGGGTCAATCTATCGAGGAAATCGCTGAGGGTAAGTTTACGGATGATTGACATGTCATCCCGTAACTAACGGCTCTGCAGAACTGCCAGAGAATGCCCCTCGATATGTCTTACTCTCCCACGAACTTGTGTGTAATGACCATTAATGATTGTCTGTGGTGCTGATTAAATTGAATTCTGCAGAAACACAAGGATGGCCGGATATCATATCCCCTTCTGTTGATCAACTGGTAAGCTGGTGGCTTTCGCAGTGCACATGGAAAATCGCTTACAGATCCATAGGGCACCAACTACTTCGCCTATTGAGCTTATGACCCTCCACGCTTCTTCCCTCAGCTACTTCCAACAAGTTTCTGAAACTGCAAAAGTATGTCAACGCTTTAGTCAAACTATGTCCATACGCTGATGATTACTCCAGGTCCTTGAAGCGCGCGATGGTGCCGAGGGGTTGACCACGGAAGCCGTCGATGAGAAGTTGCTTTCCCATTAGGGCAGCCTATCCCTTTGCAACAAACGATTTGAAATGCACAGATGTAACTGAGACAAAGGGGTTATCAAGTCCATGGCAAGTCGTAACTGACATTTAAAACGAAATTGTACAGGACGTAATCGTGACATTATCACCGGAACATGCGATCAACAACATTTGGAAACGATTTTTGACATTTAGTGACTCCCTTTTTGCACCAGCACAATTCTTTGGCGCAGAGTGTGAGCACTTTACGTGTACAATAGCCACGCGGCCTTCGTTCAATGTCAAGCCGTTCGGAAGGACAATTTGAAACGTACCATGGCAACCATCACACGGTATACCCCGCCTCTGGCCAACTTTCTTCTTGCAAGCGAAGCATTTATCGCCGCCAATTGGGGATGGACTAATTTTGAGACTGGGAAAGAGATGCGGAGGCTTTAGGGGGAAGGAAGGCGTTCGCCCACATCGACCTCACTGCGATTTACTCAACCACGCCGAATCGAGGAGGACAAATCTTATGACTGGAAGCCAGCTTGCCGCCAAGGAGAGGAACTGCGTCGCTATCAACCAGCGTAAACCTGTGGATGGCGTACTTGTTCGCTAGCTTAGAATCAAGCGGATTGGCCGGTATGGTTATAGCAGACGCTGGAGACCAGTTTTATCCTTTTTGTCTGTCTGACCCAAGCCATCGTTCTCGAATGTTCCAGTAATGATCTCGGACGCGGACTTCGGTTGTTGTCTCTGACAGGAGCTGAATATTAGACCCTACCGATGTCATTGAAAACCACATCATCGAATCAATGTACCCTAACATAGGATAGAAATGCTACGTAAATGTATGGAAGTTCATAATAATATTGACTCCATCGCCGACCCCTCGGAGCTTCAAACAAGTTCAGATTCTAGCACAGACCCTCCATGGTCTTATCTCGTTCTTTCTATTCTTCCTTTCTTCTTTGGATGCAACAAAGTACGCAATCGACCTGAAACTAGAACAAAATGAACGCAAAAAGAATTAACCCGTAAATCATCAATCACTGAATATTTTTAATCTATGTAGAAATCATTCAACGTGGAAGAGAAACTTGCAATGAGCACGCAGACAAAAAAAAACCAAATGTTGTGGTGCTAAACAGTTTCATTCCGATCACCAGGCATGTGTCGACCGCTTGGCAACAACCCGTATGGTTTAATTGTAAACCCGAGATTTGGCATTGCGTGTAGCCTTAATTTCTGAGCCGCCACGCATGTCGGATCAAAACCGTGTACATGATCTGATAGCAAGAATCATTCCCAACAATCAGTTCCCCTGCCTTTTTCCAAGACCCTTCTCAACTGGCTAACCTCCCTAACCAAGTCCTTTACAGCCTTCTGTAACTCCGTGGTATCTCTGTGTATACCACTCAAAGATTGAACCTGTCCGCTATTGAACATGGAAGTGAAGAACACCCATACAAAGACGGCTATTACCAGCAAAGGGATGTATTGGCCGAGATCGAGTTTATTGCCAACGCCTTGTTCTCTCTTGGGAGGAAGTAGAGGCTGCTCTTCTTCAATATGGGCACTTCGAGATATGTCAGCTGTTGCGTTGAAATAGCTTGAGGAGATACCAACGATTCGTCTTCGGAAACGTTTGGTGAAAGACCAGGCATCCTAAACGAATGGAGTGATGTGATAAATAGAATGAGAAAACAGTCAAATCAATGGGACGGTCGGTGAATTCTGAAAAGAATAACAAAAACAACAATAAAGAAGAAGGAGGGTGGTAAGAAACGAAACAGGATGATATATAAACATTTGTACTTGTCAATTCAGCCTGGACCTATTATTATACATTGCACTAATACGCTCTAATACGCTCTACGTAGTACGAACGCCACATCCGCACTGCATTTACTCAAGTAGTAGTCTTACTTATTAGTTATTAAGGAAGCTGTCAATAGTATATAGACCGTGTTTGCGGTTCGAGGAATAAGCTTCTGGCTTCCGGCTTAGGACCACCATGTCAGCCGGAACTCGGTTTCTGCCCCACTAGCGTACTTCTGCTTTGTATTTCTCTGATCATCACCGTTTCACCACTGATCACCATCAGTCCTCTCGGAAAAGACCGAAGATAGTTATTATCGCTTTTGGCTTTACGTAACAGACATCCTGCCCTCTCACCCTCCTCACAGGTCGCCGACGATTCACACCACGCAATTGTTGTCATTCTTTTCTTCGTCGTTCATTGATTTCCTACCTCCATTGAACCGGGCAGAAACGTACAGAAGGCACCTAAGAGACATATCAAAGGGAAATTCCGGGCTGGGATTTGCAAGCTGACGTTCAACATGCCTACAAGACTCAGTCAACGTTCGGCTCTGGCCCCTACTCGCATCCTCGAACCTAAACGACACTCCTCTGACCAGTCTTTTGGCGGCATTAAACTTCAAATTCGACAGCGTGTACCGCAACTGAGCATCAGCAAGGATAAATTTCGCAATGAATCGCTGAGGACGAAGACATTGGATCAGCAGGAAAAGGAGGACGGCGAGTTTTATTATCAGCAGGAGGATGCGGGCATGCCATCGGAGGCCTACGTGTGCGAGAAGAACATAGCAAAGAAGCCTTCCAGGCCATTTGTTTCGAAGGGGTCTCATCGTGAGTCTATGATTGGTGATGGTAGACTGACGAGCGCTGCTTAGAGCTCAAAGTAATAGCTTCATTGCCCTCTATCTCCACTAGCCCTTCTGCGTTCTCCTTTCCTGAGCAGCCTCTCCGAGAAAGCATTTCAAAATCGATTGACCTTTGGTTTGATGACTTCAAAACAGACTCTTTCATCTCGACATCGACTATCGACAATCCACCACCAACGCCACCGCCCAAGATCACAATTGAGTCGGACGAGCAGCCGACTCCCAAGGCTACACAGGTCGCTTTCAATATCGCTACCGCTGTGCGGGAAGCTCCTTCTATCAATAGCTTCACTGCTAACGGATCTTTCCTGGGCCTTCCAGAAGAAGCGGACATGTTATATAGGAGTAATATTGTTTGGGGCGACCTTGACCACAGCGAGGATCAACAAACGTCTCACAAGAAACTTGCCGCTGCGCAGCACTTGTCTCCCGCGAGTGCAGGTTCACAGAAGCATATAAAAGCTGCCGATTTACGATTTGAAGACGCAGAATCGGAGGCTAGTAGGGCAAGAAACGAGGGAAGTTGCGATCTCAACGACAATACGGAAAAATCGGAGCCGTTGGACAAGCCTTTGCCCCATTTGCCAGATGACAGTGGACCTTCAGAATACAGTATGACTACTTATTCTCAATCGTCAGCAATCATCTCAAAGACAGCTGAATCACCTGAAGTTTTACACTCTCTGAATTCTCAGCCTCTCCCACAGTGGAAATCATCAACACCGCGCAGACTCAGGCATCACACTGTCTCAACTAAATCCTATGAGCATTGCGACGAACCTGAGCAAGGTGAAGAGGAACAAGGCGCGGCCGTCCGTAATCAGACGCGCCATAGTTCGTCTGGATGGGAACCTCCCAGACAGGATGGTGAGTGTGCCCAGGGGGAATTATGGTATCGTCATTCAGCTTATGTCTCGCGTAGCTCAAGTTAAACCAGAGTCGACTAGAGCTAGGCATGGCAAAGCAGGATCGGTATCGTCTACAGCTACAGCCAAAACGATCGGGCAAAGCCATTATCCGGCTGGAAGTACTTTGACAAGGAATCACATCCGCGCAGTGGCCCCTCAGGAAACCTCTCGTTTAGTCATCGACCACAGCATTGCCCCCGCCAAGCCCATTATGGATACAGTGACCAATAGGATCAATAGCGCAAAGGGATCCAAATCAACTCGGGGCTCTTTCGAGCTCAACGATCACGCAGTTGTCCGTGCTAGCACCGCTGAAAATCAGACCATCCACTCTTTGGTAGAAGATGACGATGTAGAGATAATTGGTGATTTCACCTTTGCATCTTCTCGCCGACCTTCCGTATCCTCATCCGTCAAGACCATGGGAACTGTCAGTTTCGCATCTGCCACGGCTGCCCGAGCCCCTCGGATTTCTCTCCGCTCTCCGCATGATCGCAACACGTCTTCTCAAGACTCTCCGGCACAGCACCCAGTTCGCGCGCGCTCTCAATCGGAGGATCCCGTACCGCGCTGCATCTTTGGAATCTCCGCTATATTTTCCCAATCAAAGCCAGGACCAAATAGGAAAGGGCACCGATCAATCCTCGACCCGTTCTCCTCTTTCGATCCACACGTACCTATTGTTCCATGCAAGACTGTCCCCAACGACAACTGGATCTTGATCACCAACACTGCGGAAGATGACATACTTCGACCGGGTTGGAAAGATGTAGAAATGCGATGGGTGGAAGGTGAGAGCTTTGGGGGGTGGATGATGAGGAGGATTCGGGGAGAGTGTTGGAATACGGTAGTGGCGAGAGAGAAAAGGGCTGATGAGCAGCTCAGAATGATGGAGCTGAGGGATGGTAAAGGAGGATAGAATTACGTAGAAGCTCATTTTACATTTTGTTGACACACAAGCGTCGTTTGTAATTCTCTTAGTTCCCGATTTGATATCATGAATGGACACTATCATCGCTATATGAAAATTGCATGAGCACATTGTTCATGATGCATATAATATGGAATATGTGTGAGGGATTGAATCTCCCCCCCCTCAAAAAAATGCAAAAAGAAACTTCCTGTCGGAGAATCGAACTCCGATCTCCCGCGGACGCAGTGGATATGAATCCTCCAGTGACAAGCGAGCATACTAGCCGTTATACGAACAGGAACTTGTTATTGAGCATGTGAAGGGTACAATTATAATCTCTTGCAAAAAAAGACGCTTTCGTCTTCCATCGAATATTCTTTCCCCTCCTCTAGATAAAAGTATGTGCCCTGCGAATAACCACTTACGCATTCGTGTATTTTGAGTTGTCAATGAACAATAGCGCGACGTCTGCTAAGACCCATAAACCTTTGTTGGTCGGATCACTATCGTTCCGCCTTTTGCTTATCGCCACCAATAACTAAATAATTGACGATGATAAATGAGGAGTCTATTTCTTCCCTTAAACTTGATCCGATATGTGCATTATTAGGCTCTTCCAAAGTTTTTTTCTTTATTACTTATATTAGAATATGTCTGTGAATATTCTGTACTAATTAGTGCACGTCACAGATTACGTGTTTTTTGCTACAATTGTAGCAGAAAAGGATTATACATGTTGTCACGCGGTCTTTTCAGCTCGTTGTTCCGCCAACGCTTTGCGTTCCAGCT
Organism: Cryptococcus deneoformans JEC21; assembly: GCF_000091045.1. Taxonomy (NCBI): domain Eukaryota; kingdom Fungi; phylum Basidiomycota; class Tremellomycetes; order Tremellales; family Cryptococcaceae; genus Cryptococcus; species Cryptococcus deneoformans. Next base: position 57,708 of record NC_006681.1, read on the forward strand.
CTCTCCACCACTCAATCCTTCTCTCATACGCCCTTGATCCAGGCCCTGGGCTGGCTACAATCCTGATACCTTCTTCTTCCAATTCCAATCCCCTCCCTTCATCACCTCGGATTTTCTTTCTCGCCTCTCTACATTCCCTGATTACCGTGTCAAACCCAACCCACTTCCTCTCATCTCCATCAGCTGCTATCACTCGCTCCCATCCCCAACGAGCCTTGTACGCCACTCCGACACTACAGGCATTCCAATCGGCATCTTTCCATTTCCCATCAAGATACTCTACATTCTTACACACCTTTGTCGATAATACATCCGCCATCAAACTCAAGATAGTACGGTTAGCGCTGGCTCCGCCCGTGGCGTATACCTTGGTCAAACGAGGTAGGAAAGCATCGACATTGGGAGAGGAAGGGTCGTATGGGGTGGAAGAGTCGTCAAGGATGACGGAGGCGCGGGAACGGTAATTGAAAAGTTGGGATTCGAGGAGGGCGAGGGCTTCTTGCCTGATGTCTGGGAATTGGTCGACCTTTTTAGCAGCTGGTACTTCGAAGAGCGTCCCAGCAGTAGGTTCGGTTATGTATTTGTAGATACCATGTGCACCGTGTGGCTACGCTCGTTAGCCCTGTATAGCAAGTCCATTCATGTAAGTGGTCATTGTGAACTTACCACGATATCTGGGAGAAGCCACCAGAAGGCTGTACGAGAAGGAAGGTCGATGACTGACTTGGGGCGTAGTTCCTCAATTGCCGCATTAAACTTGTCCCATGATCCATCAAAGTAGAGATCTCGCACATGTTGTCGGGTAAGAGAGCCATCTACGAAATATCAGTATCTTGACTTCAAGAGCGAACAAGAGCATCTGCTCACTCTTATAAACGATCATGTTGAAATATCTCAGAGGTTCTGCTCCTTGTCTGTTTTGATCGTCTTGCTCACTAGGAGGTGCTATCTGAGCCGGGTGAAAGAATGCGTGGTAGTCGGGATCAGGGTGGTAGGCGCTTGTGGAAATGAGGACAACATCAGAAGTGCCAAGAGAGACTAGACCTTCACTTTCGCGTACTTTAGGCGGTCAGCGATGTGACAATCTGCGAAACAGTGTGGACTTACAAGTCAAGCTCAAAAATGTAGCTGGATTGTCCCCGGTGCCAGGGAACACACAGCATTCTGAACTGAACCCGTACCGATCAACAAACCATTTGCCTATACGCCCCACAACCCTACCTCCATCCGTCTCCACTGTCCCTAGTTTCCTGGAAAGCTCTGCCGCCCCATCATCACCAGCGATTGCCTTCAGCAATTCCTGATTCCACCCTCGCTGTTTTCTGTTCATAGTCCACAGATTCATCCCGCAAGCATCACTTTCGTCGATCCCCTTGACTTCGCCATCCAAGCAGAGCAGAGTGGTCACTGAGTTACTGACAAGGCCAATTCGGTCAGTCTGATCGTATGCGACAGGATCGACCCGCTTGAAACGCATGATTTGGGCACCAGTGAATCGTTCATATGCTCGAGAACCAGTAAGCTGTGCAAGTGCAGCTGGGCCACCAACGGCGGCGTCGAGTGCCTGACATTCGGCAGTGGTGGAGGAATCTTGCCAGTTGGGGATAATAGGTCGAGAAAAGGCTTCGACGAGCTGTGAAGATAAGGGCAATGAGGAATTTAGAGAAGCAAGGATCTTTGGGGAAGTTTTAGACCAGTAAACGGAAGCATGTTGCTGTGGTTTTATCAGCGATGATCAAAAGACTACTTAGCAAAGAAAGGACTTACCTGTCCGGCGGCTGCGACGCCTCGAATATCGTCGACTTTCCAGCCGGCGATTTTGATCTTGTCAAAAAGCAAATCCATCGCTCCGACCAGCATCATTACTGGCGAATGAACTTGACCATCTGAGCCGAAATGTACACCTCCTTTTGTACCGAATTGAGGCAAGTCCGAGTCAAAGTGGATGGCACATTCGGCGACTACATCCAGGTTGACTGAGAGTAGCGAAGCTTTGAGGGATTGCGTGGATGCGTCGAGGCCAAGGAACAGAGGAGATGTCATGGTGATTTGGGCATGAGAAAGCTAATGATGAGTTTTGATGGTTTCAAGAATCAAGAGTTCAGAAAATGTTTATATATCGTTCAAATTTCCGCATTCAGCAGATGAACCGGCAGAGGAAGTCCAGATGAGCCGGAGACGCCATGGGGTGGCTTGCCCTCGAAGAGATGAGCGAAAATGTTAATGAGGGATGCCTTTCATGGAGTATCCAAGGGATAGATACAGTTTTGCGGGGGCAGAACATACTAACGAGCGTCAAAATCTATTGGTGTAACTCAGCTGGTGTTTCGGACGCCGCGGCACACCCTACCGTTATCCCTGTCACTTTTGGCAAACGGTTTTTGTCTGAAGCTGAGGTATGAAGCCATGAAGAGGGACGGTGCAATGTTCGACCGCAACAATTGGACACTGCTGTTTGATGGCTTCAAGCCAGTGCCTTGTTCTGACGCCGCTTCATTCGATGGTTAAAAATATATGACAAGGCATGGGAGCGGCCCGGTGTTTGGGTTTTGTCTGGATTTGCAGCGGATGAGCGGAGAGGAGATAAGGCCGCTTGAGTAGGTAGATTAGAATAATGGTTGCATCTTATGGACATTGCTTCTTGCCCGGCATGGTCAGTTTACCATTTTTGGTAGCAGGGCAGCTGCATATATGAAAATTCATCGAACCGGCAGCGAATGAACGAAACAGACGATGGATTTGTTTGGTACATTAGGCGTGCGAGAAGAGCAGACATTTCTTCGTGCCTAATGATACACTCTCCAGAAGCACTCTCGGTGTAGTCATTTTGTCTTGGCCTTTGTTTCTATTATCTCTTTCCATTCCTCCTGTCTTGCATATTCCCACTACGGCCCCATCTAGCTCCCTCCATCCTCTCGCGCTATGGATCATATTGAATTATAGGGTATCAAGAGAGGAACAAACCATCGTAGGCTGGTCCGCTCTCAAAAATGGCTTCGGCTCCCATTGCCTCGGCATCGGAACAGCCTTTGACATCCACAAACCCCCAACTAGGACCAGAGCCATACTTTACATACCCCACGCCCACTCCAGATCAACTAGAAGAAGAGCTTCCGCCTTATTTTGAGAATGAGAATGTTTCATTAGGGTTAGTTCTGGATCGGTTCGCTCGAAAAGGGAACCATGATCTCAGAGTGCTCCTTGGCGAAGTGTAAGTGGAGCCCATCTTTGCCTTCCCATTGTATATTGATCTATTGGATGTAGTCTTCCTCAACTTTCCATTCGTGAACGACCAAAACCTATAATAGAATATGCTAAAACCACCCGACAAGCACTCCTCAAATATCTCGCTGTCCTTCGATGGAAGACCTCTGTCGACATTGCATCTACAAGCACCGGATCATCCGTCGCGAACACAGCAGGTCCAGCATCTTTTCCTACGCCCCATTCCAATAATGATCCCAATGACAACTCTCCAGATGCCTTCGCAGGAAAAGGCAAAAGCAAGACTCAAGCGGATGAATCGGTCATCAAGGGCAAAGTGACAGATGCAAAACGAATTGCGCACTTTATGGAACATCAAAATCAGCAACATGAAGTAGCAATCGAGCATGTCAAGCATGTCACCAAAGTAGTAGAAGGCTTGCGTGAAAGGAACCCCGACCTCCTTACAGCCTTATCCCTCCTCGCTACCGGCACCTACAATCGTCTTCCCGCATCGCTTGTCGACCCTTACTTACCCAAACCAGTTTTAACAAATTCTGCCATTCTTAAAGTCCTCCGTCGGCTCAATCGTCAAATCAGATACCGCCTTCGCTGCCTCGACTATCTTCCTCCAGAGCTCATTGTTGAAGATATAAAAGATGGTCGGATGTACGCCCGAGGGGATGGATGGAGAGCGGAACTTACAGTTGTCGGATTTGAGGATACTAGCCGATGGTGGTTGACAGGAGTAGAGTGGGGCTGGAAGGCAAAGGAGAAGGGCGTGGATGACCCTGGAGGCAGGGTCACCAAGAAATTTACCGGCGAAGAAAGACAAGGGATCTTAGATATTGCGAATGGCGAAGTTTTACCTCCCAGAGAATTACCTGAGAATGAAATGGAGGTGGATACGGTCATAACAGAGGATCCCCAGGTGAAGAAGAGTGAAGTGGTCGAAGTAGTCAAGAAGACTGTTGATGCGCCGTTAGTAAGGGTATACAATTTGCTTCGTGAGTGTTCCTTTCTTCTTTTGGAAAGAGTAACTAACAGCATTACAGAACACTTGTCATTATCATATCGGCTAGAAGTGTTGTTCACCCAAGCAATTGCTCTTAGTCAGGGCAAGTGGAGAGGGCAACTCATTCCTGAAATGGATCGCGAGGATAAGACTTTACGATTGAAATACTGGCTGTAAGTGCCGATATGCAAGGAGGTTTAACTCTTAATCTGATACCTTTTAAAGCCGTGAAAGACCCATGCAAGTACAGCGTCAAGACTCCACTTCCATTAAACGTCCTCAAGCACCGGCAACTCTTCCCGCATCTCGTCAGACAATGGTGGGCGGCATCATCCACATTACTCTGGCGGAAAAGACGACTCCTCGTTCCGAATTGGATAACCTCCTGAGCGATATAGCATGCGGTGGACTCGTTCCAAGCGAGAGGGTGCTGAGATTGGAATTAAATGTCAAATGGGTTGTTGATGAAGCTGGTGTAGGCGGAGGATTAAAATCTGGTGACGTTATGGACAACAGCATGCTTCATTTGGTACGTGATCGTTGTAAATTTCATCTCAGCTACTAACTTAACGGCAGGATCCCGATGCTCTAAGCGTCGAAGATCTGCTTCACGTCTGCACCCGTACCCATGCCTCTCATCTTACCCGCTCCCATGGCACCTCCCTCCTCACATCGCCCCGCTTCCTCAATGCTTCTTCCGTTCAACCTTCTCTTCAAGAATCCACCGATCCATCCGCCCGTCCGCTTACTCTTCGAGTACCTTTACCTTCCCGCTACGCCGTTTCTCATCTGCTTATCGGCGTCTCTTCCTTCAGTGGGCTGCTGGAAGTCGAGGATGAAGGTGCAAAGGGAAATGATGCTAGAGCAGAAAGGGCGGCTATGAGCATGAAGAGTGTGAACGAGGGCAAGACAAAGCTGGTTGATGATATCACCAGGCTGACGACTGCCGTAAGTTCGGTCAACAAATGGTTCATAAACGTCAAATACTGATCTTCACGGATACAGATTGTTGTAGAAAACATCGAGGCTCAAATGAGACAACTGGGATGGAAGCCTACCCGCCAAATTGCTTTACGTCTTAAAGGTATGTTCCGCGTTGTCATTACTATTCAATTTGGACATTTCTGACATTTTTACAGATCTTATCAAAGCAGACCTTCACCCAGTCACCACAGTCTTTGTTCCTTTGGCCTCCTCGCCCAACCACTACTTTGTCACCAAAGCCGTCCAGAATGGGATAGTTTTTGAGCTTCTCAAGGTTGCCAAAGTACCCAACGAGAATGGGTTAGGAATGAAATATATGGTAGGAGATAGAACGATGATGGATTTAGGTAAGTTGAAGGCGAGAAGAAAAAGTGGAGATGATAAACTGCAGCGGTCTGCGTGAGTTGCCTCGCGTTAAGTGCCATACTCCCTGCTGACATTCATTGTAGTTTTGAGGTCCAAAATAAAGACCTAAAGGACCTATTCATCCTGTCCAAGTAAGTTGCGCATTGAACTCCTCATCTTCAAATCTAACGCGCACGTAGCGCTCTCGTTGCCCAGACTATCGTCGAACAGCAACTCAAAGATCGCTCCATCCCTTACATCCAACAGTTCCCACCGACCGCCGGTCCCGCATCTCCCAAGTCTACTTCGCCTCTTGCGGGTATGGTCCCCACCATTTGCGTGGATGTGCGAGACTTACTTCGTGCCGGCCGTGGAGGCGGAAGTGCAGCGATGGAAGTGGCTATGCCTAAAGTGTGGTTGCAAATCGAAGGATGGTGGGAAGGCGGGAAGTGTGAGGTGGTTACCATTGTGGTATTGAGACATCAACCATCGACTGTGGCTCCTGGGACTGTGTCACAGGAGGGTGAAGACGAAAAGGACAGGGGGGAAAGTGCAAAGGCTGAAGGGATATCGTTCGACCCAAAATCATCCATTGTAAGATTTAGAGCGAAGGATATCTCAAGATGTGTGCCAGCATTTTTGGAGCAATGGGAGAGGCTGAGCAAGGTCATTGTCGTTGCTGGCGAAGGTAAACAGATTATTTCCTGCAGTGCAAACCAACCACTAAAATATGTTCCCTTAGTGAGCCGCCTAAACAAAACGGAATCCTTCAAAGATGTCAAGATACTTTCCTTCGACCTCCGTACAGCAACTCTGCAGTATGCTCCAGGTCACAATGCGTCAATAACCTATAGTCCAACAGACGACTCATATCGCATCACATTCTTCCTCTCATCCCCGTCTTCTGACACCGACAGAAACCCCCACGAACTCGTTGCTCCCCTGCTCAGCGCCAGACTCAACGAGCTCACATCGACTGGTATTGCTGGCGAAAACAAACCAAAAGGCCAAGTAGGGAGGGAGTTTATGGGGCTGCTAAAAAATACACTGCCCGTGTTGAAGATTGGCAAAATTTTGGAAACAAAAATGGGTTGGGGTGTGGTCGTCCTTGGAGTAGCGAAATATAGGCTGATTAAGGACCATAACGGTAAAAGGTTAGTATCATGTGCATTGTTGCATCATGGAACCGAGCTGATTGCGGGGTAGATTCTCAGTGGATGTTACACTTTTACCTGATCTGGAGCATTACCTTATCCAAGACGGGGCGACCCCTCGAGGTCCAGATCACGTCGTAGACGTGTACACCGGACCCCTTACTTCCCTAGAGATGGACAAGGTTGTCCATGCAGTCTTTGATGCCGAAAAGAGCGTCTCTCTTGCAGAAACTGGTGACGAGAAGGGTCAAGGCAAAAAGAGACACGTACCACCAGTGATGAAGCTCGATCAAGGGAAGAGTCTCGTATGCGAGGTGGCCAGGTTTGAAAGGGTACTTAGAAAGGTGATGGAAGAGGCCAGCAAGGTGATGGGTCTTGGAAATAACATGGAAATGGATAGTTAATTGGGTAGAAATCATTTGTTTAGAACAGTTCAGTGTACAGATAATTGCATGGGCATTGCGGATATGTATCCACCGTATGGAATCAGGTCAGCAGTCATTCACTTTTAATCCAGTGACGCAATGGAAGTTCTCATATCGATATTAACCCAAGGCAGAAGAAGACGTGTGCAATAATAATACATCTTATCTCTACATTATTACTGTTGGAAAGGGTTTTCGATTTCTAAATGATTGTCGCATGTTAACACTTTTGCTTTGGCCGTTTCGGATGGATTTAAGAAACGACTTGCCTGATGATCCGTCCGTTGGGCTAACAAGGACAATATTGGGGCCACGGAGAACGACTAATCCAAGACTTCGTGTAGGTCGGCCATCTAGACAGCGTTTCACTCAGCAAGGCGTTCACACATCATAGATATGTCCACTCACCCTCATACTCCTCAACTACATCATCCATGACCAAGTTCATAAGTTGGTCATAGCCTTTCAAGATACCAGTAGCTACGAATCCACCATATTAATTACACCCCTCAGCATTTCCCAGAAAATCATTGAGCGGCCCACAGCCCCGCCATTCTATTTTCCACAATTCCCTCTTGGTGAAGATTATGACTCACCTTCTCGTCCACCCATAAATTTAACTCTGATACTCTTGTCGACAAACTGAGCCAAGTTGAGAATTGATTCTCGCTTCTTGCGTTCACCTCCTTGGTTACCACCACCACGAGCTCCGCCTCGGCCACCCTAAAGACCAAAGTATCAGTTAAGGCTCATTCACGCTGTGCTCTTCCTCGGAAAGTCGGGAAAGTCGACAATTGTCGCCTATATATTTGAGAATAGCTACTCACTCTTGAAGACATAATGGGTAGATTATGAGGGTGATAGGAAGTAGAGAAAGAGATATGGTTTTGTTGACGGAATGAGCACTGTGGAAAGAGAAGGATGGATTTGCCATTAATCAGGCTCATTAATTCCGGAAGTTATCAGGGTCATTTTGTATATCCTCTTTCCACGCACCTCATGCCAGGGTCACAATACAATTTCTCGTCTTAACCTATACTTCTTCCTACCCGTATAACAATGTCTACGGATCAAGTCGACGTCTCATTCAAGGGTAGGTTCTACGCTGTACTGTGGCAAGTGTTAACTATTTTGAAGTCCTCAGTCTCCTTAGCAAAGAGCGCGCCGTCTACGGCTTGCGAAATGGTGACCATGAGCGATACAGGTAAATCATACAGTTCAAGCACGAAATTAATTCCTAATATACAACAGACGACACTGCTCCAACAAGGTCCATCGACTTCGCCAAGTTACCGGTACCACTTGTGGGAAAAAGACATACAAGGCGCCTTCCAAAATAGAAGTCGAGAGCGTCAAGGATGTTCGGTATGTACACATCCGCTGTCATCCACTCGCTCGCTAACGATCATCCAGTCAACTTCAGCTGTTGTTATTCTTAGCCGAACGAGCTCTCGCTCACTCTCACGAGCTTAAAAAGAACAAAAACCATTCAAAGAAGGACCAGCTCTCTTGGCTCAGACAAGCCTTCAAAGTCTCTACCCAGCTCTACTTTTTGGTCCAATCTCTTTCCGCGTCATCCTCAGACCTTCCCGGTCGCGTGGATGCTAAGACTCTCGGGGAGATCACTATCTACCATCTCACCATCCGTTCGGAATTGTCATTTGAAAAGTCTAACTGGATCGAGTCGCTCACCGACCTTGCCTGCCGCCGAAAGCTGCTCACGACTCTTGGAGAAGGCGCCAAGGACTCTTATGATGAAGCTCTTGCCAATGAGTTTATCGACTCCCACGATCCTTTGATTAGGTATTGCGCCTACAAGCTCGGTCGAGCGGAGTCTCACGATATTGAAGGTGTCATGGCCGATATCGAGCCCGAAGTCCTCGAGGAGGCTCTTCCTGGGATGTCGCAGCTTCTTGAAAGTTTGAGGACGGAGACTGGTGTGGAGGAGATGGAGGAAGGTAGGAGAAAGCTGGAGGATGTCGAGTTTGCAGGTGAAAAAGTCGAGTTGCGAAATGCGGAGATTGTAGGTGTGATGGTGCGTGTGCAGGATGCGCTCTCCAAATTGGGCGATGGTAAAAGTAAAGGTGCTAGGGGTATGAAGCGATGGGATCGCGTTCTTAGTGTGCTTGGAGAGGCTGAGGGCGTTGCTCGAAAATTGCTCGAGGATAACGAAGCCAACGGTGCCTCTTCTTCCCTTCGATCAACGAGAACCGCGCAGTCCCTCGCCCTTGCCCACCAGTACATTATCTATCTCCTCCTTACCCACCGGATCCGTCGAGATCTTGCTTTGGTAGAAACCCTTTCCTCATCTCCTGTGCCCAAAGACCCGACTCAGTTTAAGGTACAGGGCGGAAAGGCTAAGTTGGAAGAGGCTGTTAAGACTCTTGGAGCGGTTGTCAAGCTTTATGGCACTATGTTGCAGAGCCTGAAACAGGCGGCCGAGCTCAGTGTGGTTCAAGAGAAGGAGGGTGTGAGAAGCGGTGTTGAGGGGCTGGAAGCCTACTTCCATGCCATCAGGTATGCCGTTTTGCTGAGCATGATTGAACAGAGCTAACATCTCATCAGATGCTACAACCTCGCTCGTTTACATTGCATCCACCCCGACCCTTCATACTCTTCCGCTGTTCAGCTCCTCTCCAATGCTTCCCTCTCTCTTCGTCAAGCTCAAGATTTCCTCGCTTCTCCCGTCGACGAACCTATCGTCTCCGTCCCTGCCGAAGACCTTTCTTCTCTCTCCAAGAACATCAGCGCCCTCGAAAAGGCTTCCAAGAGGGGACTCTTCGGCCGGTCTGTTGAAAAGCCCGTCTTTTTCGATATGGCTTTCAACTATATTGACCTCCCTATTGATGAACTGCAGCGCTTGGCGGGTAATGGAGAAAAGGTACAGGTGGCTACTGTAAAGACGCAAGAGAAGGAGGTGGAGATAAAGCCTGTGGAGAATATGAAGAAGAGCAGAGATAGCAGGGAGACAACTCCTGCGGTGGATAGTCAAGAAGAGAAGCAGGAGGGCAAGAAGGGCTGGTTGGGCGGTTGGTTCGGAAGAAAGTAGTAAAAAAAAGAGTATCTCGGGATATAGTAAATGCATGGATGTAATATATTATTAACACGAAAACCCTCGAAATGGATTGACAACATAATATGACAAAAATGAATGGAGAGTTAGTCCCATTTAACCTGAGTTGATCCCTCGTCAACTACTAGAAACAACTACTGAGGACCCTAACTCACCTCGGGGTCAAGCTTGAACTTCTCATACGCCTCTCGGTTGAAGAACGACAATTCAGTCTCATTTTCTGACAAAGATGGTAAGAAATGGCGGAGATGGTAAGAGACGGTAAGTACAAAGGCAGTTTTGAGCAAACAGGTCAACTGACGAGCACCAACCTCCTCGAGGGTCTTGCTAGGATCTAAGATCCACTCATCGTGGTCGAGGTTAATGATAAGATTTTGTGTCTTCGGTCATCATTCAGCATATATTAAGATTAGATATAGGAGAGGGAATAGACCTTGTGGCCATGGGCAACAGTGTAGAGCTTCATTGTGTCTACGCCATGTTAATTTCCCTTCGACTAAACACGTAACATCAATGACATACCAAGGACAAGGTTTCTGTAAGGCTTGAACCCAGCACCTTTCTTGACCTCTACATTTCCGTCAACGTTGTCATTCATAGCCAACCTTGAAAGCTCTCACCTTCCCTAACGAGATTCATTAAAGCCTCAACAGTCAACGTCCTGAGATCCAAGTTCTTCAAAACAACACTCTTCTGAGTACGGAACTCGAAGCTCTTGATGACGCGGACGGTGAGGGTAGCGTCTGAGATGGGGTGAAGCTCTGTGGCGAGCGGTTCATGATGTTCAAGGTAGGATGCAGGGGCGGACATGGTGTATGGGATGACCAGATGCTGCGTTACAGAGATAATGAAGAGGGCGACGAAGGACGAACGAGAGAGGGAAATTTCCGGGTCAACACTCCCCAGGCACCACCACAGTTCCGTCATCAATCACCACGCAATCATCCTTTTCTTTCTATCTTTTTTCTATCTTTCGTTGTCATTTGCATACGCAGCATCCGAACTTGTTATATTCAAAATATCAACCTGCCGAATTAACAACGTCCAATATATCTTATCAAGGTCGAATAAAAAATAAATAAATGTACATGAAGCCCAAAAGTAATAGAGTCGATTGTGATGACGAGCATCATTTTGGGCCTCATAAAACGACGTTCGCAACATTAGGTGGATCGAGCTCAAAGTACTTTGGATTAATGTCAGAGGATATGGTTATGGATGGCACAGTGAAGAAAGCAGAAACGCATCCTATAATATCTCATCACTCAGCTCAATATTTTATGAGAAGCACCAAACTTACCAATTTTAGAGACTCACACTTCTAAACTAACAGAACCGGGGGCAACGATCTCCCGCCACAAGAGGACTAGTGTTGTATAGTTCACAGCTAGGTGCGTATCTCAAAGGCGTCAGCTTGGAAGAGGAATTGGACCGCAAAGGTTGGGATTGCCGCCTGGGGACAATACCGCTACCACAACGCTCCATATCACTTTCAGATGATGAGGCTACGATCGGACAAACGTTCTTTTTGTAGGTTCTGACTGGATCGTCTGGCAATTCCTTGGGACATTGATCCTTCGGATCATGCTTGGTATATAGGGCTAAAGGAAAGGTAATCAACAGAATTTTGAGAATTGTCAGGGGTGATGATGATCTCCGGTATAGAACTGGTAGAATCGTCCGATCCAGTGGGCGAATCTGGGGGCAAGCGGGGATTATCCAGGAAATAGAAGGCCGTATCAAGAGTAGTATGTAGTCGGAGGAGAGTCGTAGGGTTAAGTAAAGTATTTGAGGTTTCATTGGGTGAGGAGATTAACGTAGAGACCATTGATCGATCCCTGGAGATGAGTTCATCTTCCGACATGTGGCCGTACATGGAAAAGAATGACGTGACGGAATCCGTCTTGGCGTGTTAATCTGCCCTTGTGTGCTTACAGCTTGAAGGGTTGATCCCACCAAATAAGGGAATGGGATGATCCTTGTCAAGCACACCTTCTTGAGTGATAAAAGAAGATCTATCAGCGACGGTATCAAGGCCAACAGTCGGAATTGATGTATCAGACTGCGACTTATTGGGTAGATAGTGAGCAGAGAGTGCTTTCATGCATGGCCTTGTCGAAAATGAATACTATCAGGTCTGATAGGAGGGAGCGACTTCAACTTGTCGGTGACGCCAAGATAATTGAACGTACGGACGACTTGGACCTTGGTTGGTGAGATGTAAAAATGGTCCTCCACGTGAGACGTATGGGAAGTGGTGGGGGTGTTTGGTCGGTGAAAGGTCTGATCCGATTCTCCGGTGATGCTGTCCGTGTGGGAAACAGGTGGGGAGGATGGGTAGGAGCAAGTGTTAACTTCTCCGGCGAGGTGCGAGTTTTGAATAGTTTCACCACGGACGTAAGACTTATGGTCAATGTTTATGCCCTTTGAAGGAGAGTAAACAGATAAATTTACTTTCTCACCCATCTTGACATCCAATACAGCTCATCAGCCCATACTCCAAATGATCTGCAGATGCGGCACTCACCTGTTCACTAGGGCCAAGGTCGAGCATAACGTTCAACAAGCTGACGTCCTTCTTCATCTTCTCCACGTCACTAACAGCAGTAAGATGGGCCAACATAGTAGCCTTAAGGTTGAGAGGAGGGGTGTCCTTCTATAACAGGGAGATAAAAAGAAATTACAAGGCCCAAAAATGCAGAAGGTATACATACTCATTCGGTATTATACAGTGTATTGATTGACTTGTTGGGGGTTATGAATGAAATGCTTGAATAGCAGTCAATCATCGTCTATGCATTATGAACATGAGTCAAATAATTAATAAAGATGCTTATTACTCTATTTAGCGGGTTCATTATGTCTCCCATAGCTTTGCAACTGTCCGTAATAGTACGTTTCAGATGTCCAAACAGCAACTCCAAAGCGCAAATAGTAAATTGATCACCCCACATATTCTCATCACTTTCAACCTTCTTCAAGCACTGATCATAGTCTGAGACATAACCGTGCATGGGGTTCAGACTCTCGCTCATCCGACATTGATGATTGTAGCTAACAGCAAGGATAGCCCTAGCATCAGGCTGTCTCATCCTGTCTGCCACTTTCCTTCTCAACTGCCAAACATCGTCATCTGTTGCACGCCCCATGTAGGCCATCAGGAATACCCGGTACGGGCAATGCCCATCCCTAGCAGTCCAATTTGTTCTTGCTATGGGAGGAGTGGTGTCCAGCCACGTGCATTGACCATTAGCTGGTCGACTGAACATTGGTGGGTACCGCAGGATTCTGGCCAGTGATGTGTGGGGATTGGATGACAAAGGTTGAAGAGAATGAGGCAGGAGGGATGAAGATTGAGGAGAATGAGACGGGAGTGACTGAGGTTGAGGAGAATGAGACGGGAGTGACTGAGGTTGAGGAGAATGAGACGGGAGTAACTGAGGTTGAGGAGAATGAGACAGGAGGGGAACAGAAGGGGTAACGGCTGGTTCAGCGATGGCAATGATTGAGGATGGTTGCTGAAAATTAAAAACTGTATCGTCATCAGGCGGTAATCCCACCAATGAGCGGCACAGACGACCTTCCTCAATCAGGTGTGCTATCCAGTATTGGGATGGTACAAGTTCCATTGAAATTTTACACTTCCGGACCTTGCAACGCAACCGGAATCTCACCTTCCCTCCTGCATTTCGAAGCCCATGCCATTCACTGGAATCACCCACCAGACAAGGAATTTGAATCCCCCCTTCCTTGAAACTGCGCATCAATTCGAGCATTCTCTGCAGAGTCGGGTAATAGAGCCCTGGGGACATCCGCCAAACTGGTTGAGGCTGGAGGGCGAGACGGGTCATACTGTACTTGGCGATTGGGCTTCTTGAAGTCTTCAGCCTTGGCGTAGAGGGCTTCCCAAATAGTACTGTCAGAACGGCACTGTCAGAACGGCTGATCATGTTGAACTGGTATTCACTCAGCACCTTCGTACAAATAGTCTCAGAGAGCAGTGTACAAGATAGTGATGAGGAAAGACCAGAAAGCCACAAAAGAGAAGATTGAAGTAGGGTATAGAACCTGAACGAACAAGACCACGTAGTCATCTATCTAGACGAGCAGCTAGACTAACCCTATCAGATCAATGCTCGGCCAATGAGACTCACGTTTAGCAAGCTGCTCCTCGGTTTCAAAGATAAAGACACCAAGCTTCTCGAGTGGACTCGAGTTGGTCAAGAATCCTCCCAGCTCCCCCAAGTGTCGATATCTTTTATATTGTCCGAATTACCGAGCCTCGAGAGTTGGTCAGGTATGGTAGGTCTATGTTCTTTCTCTACTCCTCTCGAACGTTGACTCATAGATGCTATGTGACAGATAGCGTCATGTCAAACGAGACGAGTAACAGTCTCACAACATCTCCTATCTCGCTGAGCAGAGGTGGCAGCAGGAAGCAATGCATAGGTTACAAAAGAGAGCGCTAAGGAACAGACTTACCTTTATCATAGCCAGCTCACATGCCCTTCTACTCGGTATCATGCCACCCATTGTGCTTATCCTGCGCTGTGCTTCTATAACATCATATATCTAATGTTTGCGCCGCCATTGAAAGTCGAACAAATGGGTCGGTGAAGTAGGCGAAAGTAAAGATGGTAGTGAGGATGATGAAAGAATAGGCGAAGGAGTGTGGAAGGTGGAGAAGGTGGAGAATGAGCAGCGGTGAACCTATACAGTCGTTAGCACTATTGCAACCAGTGAAGAGATAGGCTATCAGGCTCACGATAGAAGAGACTGCGTATATGTGAGTGTTGTATCCGGCTAGGAGGATAAGTATGGCCTTACCTGCATATTTCCCTCCATTCACAGCGTATGCCCTCCACACCAACACCTAAGGTCGATATCGGCATAACCAGGACCAGGTCCGCCTACCCAAAAATATTTGAGAAAAAACAGTTGGCGCATGTCCGTTCTATAGCTGTCCTCTCTGGTTGCATCATAGCACAGGGCATCGAAAAGTTTCTCGCAAGACTGTTTTTTCCACTCAAGCCTCGTCGGCATATACTCGCGTTCAAGCAGGTCCCCGATACGCTGAGCACGATGTTCGGGAGCAGGGAGTGGTGGACGATTGGTTTGCGACCCAAGAGGCATATCGGTGGCTGGGCGGTGAGTCAAGGCCAAATAGAGAGGTATTCCTGACAGAGCACAAGAGCAAGCGGATAAAGGGCGGAGAGGTTTGACGCACGGAGGCAAAAGAAAGGTTGAAGAAGAGAGTCGTTGGGTGGCGAATCGCGGAAGTAAAATAAGTCGGCCGCGTTATTATGGGCTCGACACAAGCCCCTCGACGGACATTGACTCGTCTCCGACTGGCGGGGACCGTCGGGGTGAATTTGGCCTTTTTCGACCATTTTCAAACGACCATTGTTTGTGCATATGGAGGTATCAAGGCATAACATTTCACAAGACGATACTGAAGAATCAAGTCTTTATTCCTAGGGATGAATATTTGACCTTTAAATATCCCAGTTTCATGCATAACGGTCATAAAGTTGGTGTTCATCTCAAATTTGATTCCGTTTTCCCCACGTGGGTAAAAAAGAGCGGCAGGGGCCGGCTCACTTCCATCACAAATTTGGTTCCGCCCGTTAAAATCATTACACACGATTACAACTTGTTACAAATGCTAGATCCGCCAGAAATATAAAGATGCACAAAAGCCAGTTCGATCGGCTTGACGAAGAAAGAACGATAGTCATTAAAATACATCATGCTGATTTATTGTTACAGTCCCGGAAATAACTTGTTTATGAAAAAGTAAATCTAAAAATGTCAGGTATCATCCTTAATGGCAAAATAATGTCCTCAATCCCTCTTTCTTCGCTTCCGTCCTTCCCCTTCAGTCTGACTCTGCGCTGCCTTCTCCCTCTTCCATTGCTCCTCTGCCGTCTCCACCCCTCTCTTCTTCACGTTCTCAACTCTATTAATCCAATCAAGCAACCACCTTGAGACTTTGGTGTTGGCGAAAACATTGCCCACAAAAACGTCATGAAGCTCTTGGCGCAAGTCGCCTATTGATTGTGCGAGTTGGGAGTATGAAAGTTGATGCATGTGGACGAAGATGAGGAAGGGAATGAACCATGATTCTGTAAGTGGCGAGAACGTATACAGGGTCAGTAAGGGATGCTATGAGGAAGACGATGGATGGGGAAAGGGACGGACCGACGGGAGCGACACGTCTGGATATTGTATCGAATGCGGCAGCATAATACCGCTGAGCAATGACGAGCCATATTGACATGGCCATATCCACTTCATCCATTAAACGTGGATCAGGCTATACTCATGCACATCAAATCAGCGACACACAGTCACAAAATCATGTAGAAAAGAAGACTTACAGGTATATTCGCCTCAAGAAGTCCCTTCAAAGACATCCAGCCCGTCGATGATGATTCCCTTCCTTCCTTTTTACATTTGGCCAGATAAACAAACCCGACCACATTCTGGAAACTTTTCGCTCGCTTGATATCCCACGAGAGGAGGTCACCTAATGTATTGGGGGCGGTGATGTATTTCTTCTCCAGCTTGGAACACCACTGTGCCCAAGGGGAGGAGACTGCCTGGAGTTTTTCGGCGGAAGAGAGAGCGACACCTAGCTGGACACGTTCTATAAAAGCATTGTCATGTCAGCAACACAAACCTTACAGCCGGAGAACAGACAGCAGAAACGCACGGAAGATATCCCTCTGCTGTTCATCTCCCAATTCTTTATACGTCACCGCCGGTAAATTCACTTGTTCAAAATGTCTCCGTAAGGGCATTGGTAACAGCTTTCTTTTTCCCGGCCCGTCCTTGAACCAAAGTTTTTCCTTGGTACCTGGTGAGATAAAAGGGATTTCGCCGTCCATGAAGCGTACGATGGATGTACACCGCTGCTTTCCGTCTATGCAGACCATTTTTTCGTTTATAAGTCGGAGATTGTTATGAGAGAAGATTAATGGGGGTACATAATATTTCTGCAGGATGTGAAAGGGAAAGAAAGAGCAGAACTGTTAGGTATGTGTATATCTCAATCTGATTAGGAGAGGAGTAGGGGCGTACCAGCATGACACTTTGGATTAGGCATATCATCTTTGTTGTTGTCCAGACCACGTCTCGTTGATAATCAGGCGACAGATCTATATAATCACTCTTGATCAAGTCTGCACAACCATCTCGTCAGCGCTCTCCTGTTAGTCTCCTCACGACACTGGCCGGGGGGCACAGATCCGTGGATCACCAGATGGGATAGGAGTGGCAAAGAGAGAACCCATCATAAAGCTTTTTCGTATCCATAACCTGATGTACAGGCGCTTCCAGCTCTCCTTTTGTGATCTTGTGAATATAGTCCTGGAGGGCAACAGGATCATCTTCCCCCGGTTGGGGGGACGGTGTCGGAGAGCCGTACGAGGCGAGTTCGTCGAGGAGGGAGTCTGAATCGCCTGGAGACGGCGGGTATGCCTCTGGCATCTGGTATTCTGAAAGTGTGACAGGTGCTGATGGCGATACGTGGGGGAAATAAATGGGCGAATGAAGAATGGATGGTTTCAAGATTTAGTAGTAAATAAGCCGTGAAAGACAACAAATACGTAATGAAGCAGACGATGATATGTTTATTCTTCTTTATTTTATTGCTCCTTCCGCCGAGCAGCGAGCGGCAGTTATTGCCCCACTCTATCTTCACAGGCCAATAACATGCATGGCACCCAAAAATGACTGGTGATGTTTTACAACGATAGGAAGCAAAAATAGATCTCCAAAGCTACTATGGTAATTTTTTTTTTGCTCCTCTATACACATTAAGACTTTGAATCACTCCTTTTGCCGCAAGTTGCCACCCTCCACTTCCCACTTCGTACCGCGACAGGAAGGGTGCCAACAAAACTGTCTAATTTTCCACCTCTTTTTCGCAATCCACTACACTGAGCCGAGCCATATTTCTACTCATCGTCACTCTCACCATCACTCATACTCTCCTTGAGCATCTCTAGCAACTCATGCGCCTCACTCAACTGCGCCACGAGAATCGCCTGACCTTCGGGTATACTTCCATCGTCCGCATAAAACTTGCCGTCCTTGCGGAGCGAGTCAATCTGGTGCAGGGCGAGGTGGTAAGGGTAAAGATCGCGCGCGGTGTAGGGCCCGCCGTATTTGAGGACTTCGTTGAGACATTTCTTGATTGTGGAGAGTTTGTTTGCCTGATAAGTTGAAAAGCGAGATAAAAAGGTTAGCTTGATGTGAGTTGGGAAATAGGAGGGGACTTGCGATGGGTAAGAGTTCTTCCGAAATGGGTTCGGATTCAGACATGAGGCGGTAGATGAGACCGTAACATCGTCGGAGGAGGAACATGAGTGCCTGGACCAAAACGTTTAGCATACTTGCTGATCCAGTAAGTAATGAATAGACTAACATATTGGCCTTCGGCCTTGTTACCGTCGGCATCGACAAACTTGCCGTCTACTCGCATAGCGTCAATCTCTCGGAGAGCCATTGCATAGCTGCATTGGGTTAGCTTTTGTTAAAGAAAAGGTGGTGAGGATGAATGACCTACTTGTAAAGATCAGTCTCTCTCAGCGTCCATCGATGTGTCAGTGCTGCAAGAACGGGGTTAGCAAAACTTGAATCATACCCGACCTGTACTCACTCATTTGATCCAGCTGATTCTTCATCTGCGATAACCGATCATAGATGGGCTTCAAACTCGGCCCAACTTCCTCCTCCGCCTCCCTCGCCTTGATATCCTGCGTAATCTCGAAGCAGGTTTCTAGCAAACCGGAAAGCAACGCCTGTCCCTCTGGTACACTCGACCCGCCCGGACCTAGAAACTTGCCGTCCACCCGTTTGGAGTCAGTCTTGCGCAGTTCTTCGAGTATAGCCTTGTATTCGGCCTTGTTGGGTTTCGGTTCGGCAGCGAGGGCTGCGAGTTCTTTACGGAGTTGGACGAGGCGTTGGTGGATAGGGACGAGTTCGACGGATAGGACGGTGAGTGATTGGAAAAGTTCGTCTAGTTGGCGTTCTAAAAGAGTTTTCGGATGAGAAGATGGACGAAAATACTTTAGGAATCAAAGGGAGGAGACTTACCGACACCTTCCAGTTTACGAATCATCAGTCGTACAATGGGTTCAGGATGCTTGCCTTCCAGAGAGTCTTGCTTGATAACCGATCGCAACTGGTCTAGACGTTCTCGGAAAGGAATGAGGAACTGTTCAGTGTACGCCCCTGATTCATCCATGTGCGATAAGATTTGCTGCAAAAGTTGCTTAGCAAAGTAACCAAGAGGCATATCGGCTGGACGGAGATGCTTACTCGCATGGACGCAATCTGGCAATAGATCGCCGGCGTCTCCCTGCTCTTTCCGACCGTCAAGAAGAAGAGACTCAGCAGGCCGAACACATCGGCTAGAAGCTGATCGACTCGATTAGCCTCTGGTGGAGGCGGCGGCTTTGTGGACGAGCCGGGAGCAGGGTTGAGTGCAGAGTGTGATTGCTGCTGCTCGTCGCGGATAGCATTGAGGCGCGTGATCTGTTTCACGACCGAGTTGTAAATGGGCATGACATCTGGGGCGCGGATGA